>NW_003852708.1:226458-233329 GCF_000181295.1 Otolemur garnettii
GCCACCTTAGGTGTACGTGGCTGGTGCTTTAGCCACTTGAGCCATGGGTGCCGAGCCCCACAACTTTAAAAATTAGAATTTTTTCTATATACTTAAACATTGTTGTGACTCTTACAAATGGGATCATGTTTCCATTACACTTTATAATAGCCATTGTTGGCTTTTAAATGTGCAGGATACAAATAAATACTTTGTATTTATCTACAGTCAAATAGTTGGACTGAGCTGTCTTATTGTTCTATTGTAATAATTAGCCTGAAATTTCTCTTGTCTTTTACATATAGAGATCACCTTCAAATAACACTTCCGCATCTTCCTTTCCCTTTCTCCTGCTTTCTATTTTCCCATCTTAGTTTATTACATTATGTGGCTTTTACTATTTGAGGCAACAGTAAACATCCTTGTTATGCTCCAAGCTTTAACGAGAATGAACCTAAGATCCACAATTTCTGGTTTCTTTCAGAGTGAAATGCTATTTAGAAGCCACAATCAGGATTCTAGGTCCTGATTTCTTACTGTTTTATTTTTTATTATTTCAAAACATTAAGGGGGTACCAATATTTTTGTTGCATGGAGCACTTTTGTAATGGTTGAGTCAGGCCTGTACGTGTGCCCGTCACCGAGTGTTCACTGCACCCTTTAGGTAGGGTTCTGTCCCTCCTGTCTTTCCTCCTCCACCCTGATGGATTTCTAATGACTTTTAATCCCCTCTGTGCACATCTTCTCATTGGTTAGATCCAACTTAACAGAGAGTACATCTGATGTTTGTTTTTCCAGTCTTGAGATACTTTAGTTTGGATAATGGTAGCCAGTTCCATCCAAATTGCTGCAAAGGGCATTCATTCACCCTTTCTATGGCTGAATATTACTCCACGGTACACATAGACCACATTTCATTAACATACTTATGAACTGATGGGTACTTGGGTTAATTCCACATCTTTGCAATTATGAATTGTGCTGCAATAAACATTCAGGTGTCTTTTTGATACAACGACTTCTTTTCCTTTGGGTAGTTACCCAGTAGTGGGTTTACTGGATAGAAATGTAGGACTACTTTTAGTTCTCTGAGGAATCTCCACACTAGTTTGCAGTCCCACTAACAGTGTATAAGCAGTCCCTCTTTTCCACATCCATGTTAGCATCTATTGCGTTTGGACTTTTTAGTAAAAGCCATTCTGACGGGGGGTAAGGTGATTTATCATTGTGGTTTTAATTTTTTCCCTGATGATGAGTGACATTGAGCACTTTTCATGTGTTTGTTGGCCATTTGCCTATCTTCTCTAAAAAACTTCAGTTCACATCTTTGCCCACTTTTTAATGGAATTGTTTTCTCTTGCTGGTTTGTTTGAATTATTTGTAGATTGTGGAGATTAGCCCTTTATTGGATATATAGTTTGCCAATGTTTTCTCTCATTTTTTAGGTTATTTGCCCTGTTGATTATTCCTTAGCTCTGCAGGAGACTTTTAATTTAATCAAGTCCTATTTATTTCTCTTGTTGCTGAAATTGCCATTGAGGTCTTAGTCACAAATTCTTTGCTTTGGCCTATATTTAGAAGACATTTTCTTCAAGAATTCTTATTGGCACTGTGCAGAGTGGCTCATGCCTATGATTCTAGCACTCTGGGAGACTGAGGCAGGTATATTGTCTGTGCTCACAAGTTTGAGACCAGCTTGAGCAAGAGTGAGACCACGTCTCTAAAAAATATTGCCAGATGTAGTCCTGAGTGCTGGTAGTCCCAGCTACTAAGGAGGTTGAGGCAAGAGGATTGCTTGAGCCTAAGAGTTGAGGTTGCTGTGAACTATGAGCCTTGGCACTCTACTGAGGGCAACAAAGTGAGACTCTGTGTCCAAAAAAATTATAATGTTTAATTAAAATAAGTCCCCTGTGTCTGGTACATTGAGAATGACTTAATCATAAGGTTGTAAGGGTTTTGGAAAAAAAATTGGGGGGGGGGTAGTATTTCACAAACGAGAACTCTCATGTATCTGCTCCTTGTCATTATTCTGATCACATGTGGTACTCTTTCTCAAGACAGTGACATGTAGCAATTACATTGAGTGGAATCTATAAGCTGGCCATAGGTCTGTCTCACCCTTCATTTATATTTTGACTCCTTTTGTGTCACATACAGGAGCCAGTTTTTAAGCCATTGTCTTTTTTTTTTTTTTTTTTTTTGAGACAGAGTCTGACTTTGTCACCCTGGCTAGAGTGCTGTTGCATCACAGCTCACAACAACCTCCAACTCCTGGGCTTAAGTGATTTTCTTGCCTCGGCCTCCCAAGTAGCTGGGACTATAGGCACCCACCACAGCACCCAGCCATTTTTTTGTTGTAGTTGTCATTGTTGTTTGGCAGGCCCTGGGCTGGGTTCGAACCCGCCAGCTGTGGTGTATGTGGCTGGCACCCTAGCCGCTGAGCTACAGGCAGGGAGCCCTTAAGCCATTGTCTTGCAGCTTTAAATCCACATTTGCATGAGCCCCTTGGTGCACATGTGTGTCTGCTTGGCTTTCTGGTTCCCTATCAGTCTTTATGCACATGACGGGGTCACAGCAAGATAAGTGGTCAGCTGGCACCAGGTGGGAAGATTTGGCTCCCTCTTCCCTATGTGCTTACTGTTTTTGTTCTGTTCTTGAAATGCAAATCAAAACCACTTTGAGATATCACCTAACTCCAGTAAGATTAGCCCATATCACAAAATCCCAAAACCAGAGTTGCTGGTGTGTATGTGGAGAAAAGGGAACACTTCTACATTGCTGGTGGGAATGCAATTTAATACGTTCCTTTTGGAAAGACGTCTGGAGAACACTTAGAGAACTAAAAACAGACCTGCCATTCGATCCTACAATTCCACTATTAGGTATATACCCAGAAGATAAAAAATCACATTACAATAAAGATGTTTGTATCAGAATGCTTATTGCAGCCCAATTCATAATTGCTGGGTCATGGAAGAAGCCCAAGTGCCCATCAATCCACAAATGGATCAACAAACTGTGGTATATGTACACCATGGAATACTATGCAGCCCTAAAGAAAAACGAAGACTTTACCTCCTTCATGTTTACATGGCTGGAACTGGAAAATGTTCTTCTTAGCAAAGTATCACAGGAATGGAAGAAAAAGTATCCAATGTACACAACCCTTTTGTGAAACTAATTTATAGCTCTCAAATGAAAGATACAACTTAATTCTAGCCCAAGAATATGGGGAAGGTGTGGGGAAGGGGAGGGGAGAAGGGTGGCTGGGTGGTTGGAGGGTGACTGGAAAGATCACCTATATTTCTGTCTAACAAGGGTCAAGTGAACTTTTCTAGAACTAGAATATAAATGCTTTGACATAATGACTATGCAAATGACATGAAATTTATGTGAACCAGCTTGATGAAAGTATTTCAAAATGTATGTGAAAACACTATACAGCTATCATTTAATAAAAAATAAATAAATAAATAAATTTGACCCCAGCAATGCTTTTTTTTTCCTCCCTGGTGGTGGAAGTTTATTAAGTAGCAGTAGTTGAATCAACTTGAATCAAGATATTTCAAGGTTTTGAGAGCAATATCAGTGTCCCTTTGATAAAAGCTCTGCCAGTAATGCCACTATTTGGAACTAGGAGGTCTAAGAGTTTCTGCTGCTCTGGGACATTGTTTTTTTAACAATTCCTACCCTTATCTTGTGTTCCCATAGCACTAGGAATTGTGACGACTTCCTTTCTGCTTCTCCTTTCTTCAACATTAGCTAACAATTTCTTATAATAAGTTTTCTCTTTTAAAATGACTGGAGTGTTTTTCATGTCCTGGTGGTAGCCTGAGAGGAGCCATGCTATACCTATATTTAAATTTAAAAATAACATTGCAGGGCTCAGCACTTGTAGCTCAAGTGGCTAAAGAGCCAGCCCCATACACCAGAGCTGGTGGGTTCAAATTCAGCCCAGGCCTACCAAACAACGACAACTACAACCAAAAAATAGCTGGACGTTGTGGTGGGCGCCTGTGGTCCCAGCTACTTGGGAGGCTGAGGCAAGATAATCTCTTAAGCCCAGGAATTGGAGGTTGCTGTGAGCTGTGATGCCATGGCACCCTACCCTACCCTCTGTCTCAAAAAATAAATAAAGAAATAGATAGATAAAATAACATTGCATACTGGGCACAGTGGCTCACGTCTGTAATCCTAGAACTCTGGGAGGTCAAGGCGGGAAGATTGCTTGAGGCCAGGAGTTCAAGACCAGCCTGAGAAAGAAGGAGACCCCATCATTACAAAAGTAGAAATTTAGCCAGGTGAGTTAGCGAGCACCTGTGGTCCCAGCTACTCTCAAGAGAGTGAGGGAGGAGGATCACTTGAGCCCAGGAGTTTGACAATGAGCTAGGCTGATGCCAGTGCTCTCCAGTTCAGGTGACAGAATGAGATTCTATCTCAAAATAAATAAATGAGTAAATAATATTGCATGGCATATCAAATTTTACTTTTGATCCATCTGTTGTCTAGATAAAGCCAGACTATAACCTTTACATTAGTGTTGATAATTGAGACTTTCCCATATGTGAAGTGCCATAGGTCAGATGTTGTAAGTAACTAAACTGGATGAAAGCTGGCCTGCCCCGTGAGCCTGACCCCCTTACTCTTTACTGGCCATTCTGTCTTTCCCAAATAGCCTCTTGAAGGCCCCCTTCACATCCTTGTTCCTCAAAGTGTAGATGAGGGGGTTTAGAGTGGGAGTCACCACAGTATAGAAAAGAGTTAGGAATTTTCCTCTCTTCTGAGAGAAATGGCTCCGGGGCTGGATGTAGACAGCAGTGACACTGCAGTAGAAGAGGAAGACGACCACCAGGTGGGAAGAGCAGGTGCGGAAGGCCTTGCTCCTCCCCTCCCAGGACCGGATGGCTAACACTGCCCGGGCAATGTGGCCATAGGAGACGAGGATGAGCAGGAGAGGCCCCATCAGGAAGACGGCACCGATCACGGAGATCTGGAGCTCGTTGACCCGAGTGTCTCCACAGGCCAGGCGGATCAGCGCAGGGACCTCACAGACAAAGTCATCCACCCTGCGGTGGTAGCAGAAGGGCAGCTTCATGGTGGTGGGAGACTGCACCAAGGTGCCAAAAATGCCACTTGCCCAGACCAGGAAGGCCAACTTCTGGCACAGCTGTGGGTGCATGATGGCTGCATAGTGCAGAGGTCGGCACACGGCCACATAGCGGTCAAAGGCCATGACTAGCAATAGCACACACTCGGCAGCTCCCAGTCCCAGGAAGATGTAGAGCTGAGTCGTACATCCCCAGTAGCTGATGGTCTTGTCTGGACCCCAGAGGTTGACCAGCATTTGGGGAACGCAGCTGGTGGTGAAGCAGAGATCCAGGAAAGAGAGTTGGGTGAGGAAGAAGTACATGGGGGTGTGGAGATGGGGGTCTATATGGGACAAGACTATGATGGTGATGTTGCCCACCAGGGTGACCGTGTAGAAGATAGTCACGGCCACAAAGAGGATCTTTTCCAGCCTGGGGCTGTCTGAGAAGCCTAAAAGGATGAAACCATTGAGGATGGTGTCATTGGCTTTGTCCAGCACCCATCTGGAATCAAGAAGCACAACAAAGTAAATAGAAAACTATCTATAAAAGGCAGAGAGAACTGGAGTTTGAGTTTAGTAAAATTGCTTATTCTGTATTCATATTTCTCCAAATGTTTACTGGCCTTTCCTTCCTATCAGTCCCTTCTCGGACATTTTCACCTGCTCATTCCTTCAGACTTGGATTACCATGGCAAGCTCCTTGAAAGCTAGAGTTCAGTAGGTGAATAGTCAGAACCAACCCTTCCCATTCTTCTGGCAATAGCATTACTTGATTCTTCTACTCTTTTCTTTAGAATCAAAGCTATCCTTTTACTTCTGCTTAAGTGACTTTAGGTTAACATTTGTGTTTCAAGTTAAAAAAAAATCCCAGGGTGGCACCTGTGGCTCAGTGGGTAGGGCGCCGGATCCATATATATTGAGGGTGGCAGGTTCAAACCCAGCCCCAGCCAAACTGCAACAAAAGGGTGGCCGGGTGCTGTGGTGGGTGCCCACTACAGTGACTTGGTAGGCTGAGGCAAGAGACTTGCCTAAGCCCAGGAGTTTGAGGTTGCTGTGAGCTGTGTGACACCATGGCACTCTTTTGAGGGCGATAGAGTGAGACTCTGTCTCTACAGAAAAAAAAAAATCTCAAACAAAAACCAGAAAACAGTTTCACTTCTGTTTTCAACCTGAGTCATGTCCACCTCTTTCCTACTGAGCAGAATTCTTCATCTAATGTTGGGTCACTCAGTGACATTTTCATCGAGAAATAGTAATGAAGTTACCATGATTTCATGAACGGATGCTGTCCTGCTCCTGAGATTCCTATTTGACATGGCAGACATTGGTTGTGAGAAGCCACTTAGCTGCTCTCTGCTCAATACCTGGAAAAGCCTCATTTAATTGATCTTCCAAAGAAAGTTGTTTTTTATTCTTAGTGTCATTTTTAAAAAATTTTCCAAGATGATGGTGCATACAATTAGCTTACATTGTTTGTGTTTCTAAGGTAAAGTCTGAGTTGTTGTTGGGTCCTAGAAAATTTTAATTTATTAAATGTGCTTGTCTCATTTTGCCTTCAACTTCATGGAGTTGGTTATGGTTATCTTCATCACGTGTGTGAGTGTCAAAACCTTGTCTGTGATTAGATTTCAAATTTTCTT
This sequence comes from Otolemur garnettii, assembly GCF_000181295.1. Taxonomy (NCBI): domain Eukaryota; kingdom Metazoa; phylum Chordata; class Mammalia; order Primates; family Galagidae; genus Otolemur; species Otolemur garnettii. The sequence goes on from NW_003852708.1 coordinate 233,167, forward strand.
CAGGGACCTTCTCAAGCTGCCCATACACCCTGTTGATTTTGTTCTTCCCTTGGTGGACCGTGACTCCGTGGGAGCGTGTCTGCAGGTATAAGACACAGCTACTACTGGTGGACCGTGACTCCGCGGGAGCGTGTCTGCAGGTATAAGACACAGCTACTACTGG
>NW_003852708.1:233600-246123 GCF_000181295.1 Otolemur garnettii
GGGAGCGTGTCTGCAGGTATAAGACACAGCTACTACTGGTGGACCGTGACTCCGTGGGAGCGTGTCTGCAGGTATAAGACACAGCTACTACTGGTGATTCGTCATTACTAACAGTCACATTTGTGTGAGTGAGGGACACACAACTCTGTTCATTGCAAATCTTTCCTCTGTAACCAGCACTGGTTTGTCCAGTGGACTGAGCCCTGGACCTAACCCTGCTAAAACCCTGGGGTGCTGGCTTTGGGGCTCGTCAGGAGGTCGGTCCCTGCACTCACCTTTCTACTGCTTCTTTCTACTTGAACTCATCTTGGTACCATAGATGATGGGAAACCCCAGTCAGGACCCAAACTACTGGAAGCTGTAGTTGCAAGTGGTTAGAGAAGAACAGAGTCCAGGCCTGGGCCTTGGCAGGCCATGCACATTCAACAGAGATACACGTGGAGGGACAGCCACTGTCTCCCCTACACTGTGTGCACCTTGCTCATTTGGGGCAAGGATGGATGTCTGTGTTGTGCATTACAGATGTGATGACACGGGGCTGTGGGGAAAGGAAGACAATGAAGCTGGGGATACCCCGCCTTCCTGCTCTCTACGGAACATGTGCCCTAAGCTCATCTTCAACTTTTCCCCTCTGTGTTGGTGGTGCTCGCTGGCCGCTTCCTTCCTACTGCTCACCCCTTCACACTACAGTTCCAGCTTCCCTTATTCAGGGATGCTGTAGCAAGTCCAGATTCACACATCTCTGAGGACACATCTCTGCCATCCTCCTCCCCATTCAAGACTTTCTTATGCAGGCTGTCTTCCCATAATGCAAATTTAATGTAATTAAATAATCATAAGTAGGTCTCTCTTTGTACCTGGCTCAGTGGTCTCTGGTTTCTCCCTACCCTAGGATGCTACCCACAGCCACACCACTTGCTGATACCAGAACATGTCCACATGCAAGTGCAAATGCTCACACCCTCCGTCCAGCCCCTGATTGGGCTGGGTCATCCATCCAGTTCAGCCTCCAGCCACTCTGATTGCCATGGCACAGTGGTGTTCGTCGCCTGCCTACAAGGCCTCACAATAATCAGTTTTTAATTTAATTTAATTTAATTTTTTTTTAGAGACAGAATCTCACTTTATCCCCCTCAGTAGAATGCCATGGCATCACACCACAAAGCAAACTCCAACTCCTGGGCTTAGGTGATCCTCTTGCCTCAGCCTCCTGAGTATCTGGGACTATAGGTGCCCACCACAACACCCAGTCACTCTATTGTTGCAATTTGGCCGGGGCTGGGTTCAAACCGTCCACCCTTGGTATCTGCGGCCAGTGCCCTACCCACTGAAACACAGGCGCCACCCAGTTTGGTTTTTTTTTATTCACTTAAATTAAAATTTAGGAAAATGCTATCTTGACTGCCAACCTAACAATTAAATACATTTAAATTTCTCCCCCCATCTACATTCTGAATACTAGGTCTGAAAAGAATCTTTTAGTTTGTTTGTGTTATCCGTGCACACCTGCTATGGTTCTTTGTATTAGTTATTCAATAATTGGAAAGATAAGTACATCTTATTCATACTTGTCCTCCACTTTCATGCTTGATCATGTTTTCATTCTTATGTGGCACTGATCTATGTTATACTCTTACAAATGGCTACACTAGGTGTTGTCACACTGTGACAAATGCTTGTCATTGGAAGCGCCAAGCAAACGCCAATCTGCTCTGTTCATTAATAGCAGGTACTGATTTCTCAGGCTTCTGAAAATGCAGAGAACCTTAACTTTGAATTGGGGAAATACACATGCTGATCTTGACTGATATCTTTGAGTAAGAAGGATGTAATATTTGTGCAGGGGATTTTTGATTCCTTGAGACAGGCATCTCTCTGTATATTTCAGTGTCCCTCAAAGTGACTTGCACAGGTAGAGCCCTCACTAAACATTTATCAATCTGCAGCTTCAGTCAGACCGTTGCCACCTCTAACTATTGCTTTCCTTCCTGCAGCGCAAACATTAGAACAGTCATGTTTCTCTTACCTTTAGTAATAACCAGAAATAAAATCAATATAATTGAATTATTGTTCATTATTTGTGACTACAGCCATTGACTTTTTACGGATATAATTAACTTCCTGCTCACCCTCTCTCACAAGCTCAAAATAGTCTTCATGAATGAGGAACTTCTGTAATGAATTTATTTTCCTACTGGAGGAGGTTTGGGCTTTGTTTTTGTTTCTCATTACTCTGTAGTACGTGAGCGCTTCTGGTAGGAGTTCCCTACTTCAGAGTTGCAAGATGAATCTAGAAAATGCGAGGCCAAGATGGTATCGGGGTACCTGATACAGAAATGCAGGGAGAGACGAGGTACTTTCTGGGTCACGCTCTAGTAGCAACATGGCCAAGTAAGTTAACTTTTCTTGGGTGCCTCCCTCGCTCCCTTCCTCTGATTCTTCTTGACTCCTCAGCAAAATTTCTCTTAATCTGCATTATCTGTGTTCTTTCATGCCACCAGCGTTTTTCTTTTCTTTTTATCCCATTGTGATTTATTTTTATGAAAGCAAAATTTATACAGAGTATGTATATAGTATATATAGGGAAAGTATATATACACATATATATGCAGCATATATATGCTCATATCCTTTGCCCATTTTTATTGGGTTGTTTCCTTTCAAGGATTATAAACACTTTACAGAGAATTTCTAATACATATCTGTCCTGTCTGTGTTATAAACTTGGGGACCATTGGTAGAAGCTCATTAGGTGACCTATTCTACTGTAAAACTGAAAGATGAGAAAGATGATTAATAAAGCTGTCATAACCAAAGGCACTGGGTCTCACAGCTCACACGAGCTTGCAGAATTACACTTAGAAATATAATGGCAGGGCTTGGCACTTGTGGCTCAAGTGGCTAAGATGCTAGCCACATACACCTGAGCTGGCGGGTTCAAATCCAGCCCGGGCCCACCAAACAACAATGATGGCTGCAACCAAAAAATAGCCAGGCATTGTGGCAGGCACCTGTGGTCCCAGCTACTTGGGAGGCAGAGGCAGGAGACTCACTTGAGCCCAGGAGTTGGAGGTTGCTGTGAGCTGTGATGCCACAGCACTCTACCCAGGGGGACAGCTTGAGGCTCTGTCTCAAAGAAAAAGAAATACAATGGCAGTCAGTCTGGGGCTTTGCCTCCTGTGCAATGCATTCTACTTCCTGCGTCATTTAAATTTAGTGGAATTGTTATACATATGAGTGCTATGTGTCCCAGTTATCTGGATAGTGTTCTCCATAAATTTTATATATAGACTGCAATATTAATTACAGTTAAAAGCAAACTTATTTCTCATTAATCATGTGACTTGAAGTTAATTACTTGCTTTCTTTGAACCCAAGAGCCTTAATTTATTAAATTAGAGACTCAGACTTTCTTATCTCTAAAATTCTTTCAAATTCTTGTTTCATTCTAGTTCTTTAGTCAATAGTTAATATAGTCATAAAAATGGCATATTCTTCTAAGACCAAAATGGAAATCCTATCTTCTTTAAGAAAAATTCCTTATGTTAGCTTATTTTATGAACATTTTAGATGTATATAAATTTATAGTTAAGAACAAATTTCCATGTACCCACCATCCAGCTAAAATACATATAGAACATTACAGTTTTTCATTTATCAGTTGGCAAAAATCTTTAAGTTTGACAAAATCTGCAAGGAAAGAGGCACCTTCATACATTGTTGGTGGAAGTGCAAAAATTTGGTAATATCTAGCAAAGTTACATATGCATTTAATCCTGGAAACCACAATCACCTTTCTATAAATCTATCTCAAAGATACATACGTGGAAAGATGAAATGATGTAGTGTACAAACTTATTCATAGTACTACCATTTGTAATAGCAGAAGATTGAAAACAATCTGGGTGTCCATCAATAAGAGACCAGCTAAGGAAATAATGGGATCTCAATATGATGAAATACTATGCTGCTATAAAAAATACTTTATAAAATGCTATGAAATGTATACAGCATGCTACTTTTTGTGTAAGAAAGAAGAACTATAAATATGTGTCTACCTATATAAACATTTTAAAAAAGAGATAATGAAAAACCAAATCCCAAATTAAAAAAATGGTTATCTAGGTGGCGCCTGTGGCTCAAGGGGGTAGGGTGCCAGTCCCATGTGCCTGAGGTCGGGGGTTCAAACCCAGCCCTGGCCAAAAAAATGTTGGTGGGCGTAGTGGCATGTGCCCTGGGACCCTGTCATCCTAGCCACTGGGGAGGCTGAGGGAGGAAGACTGAGACCAGGAGTTCAAGGTTAGAGTGGAAGGCGATCACGCCTGTGAATAGCCACTGCCCTCCAGCCTGGCCAACATAGTGAGATCTGTTTAGGCCTCTTCTCTTACAAGAACTGAAATTCTGTGAAGCACCTGCTGTTTACTATTGTAGCCCAGCATCCAGATAATACCTGAAACATTGCAACAATGTTGAGCACAAATTGCTCAACCCAGTATTTTTCTTTTTGATCTAACAATGATATTGATAAGTGATCTCAATTTTTTTTTTTGAGACAAAGTTTTACTATGTCCCCCTTGGTAGAGTGCTGTGGCATCATAGCTCACAGCAACCTCAAACTCTTGGGCTTAAGTGATTCTCTTGCCTCAGCCTCCCAAGTAGCTGGGACTACAGGTACCCACCACAGTGCCCGGCTATTTTTTGGTTGTAGTTGTCATTGATTTTAAGCGGCCTTGGCTGGTTTCAAACCTGCCAGCTGTGGTGTATGTGGCTGGCATCCTAGCCACTGCGCTATAGGCACTGAGCCAGTGCTCTCCATTTTTAAAAAGAGCACCCTCTACCAGGAGGCATCATGAGATGTGAGTTCTGGTTATTATCTTCCAAGCAACTGCTTACTCATAATGGCTTCATGAACAAGCTTCATTTTGTCTGGCACCATTCATTTATTTGAAAATATCCATTTGTTATGTGGTTTTCTACCTTTTTAAGCAAATGGGATCCTTCCAGTCCAACGATTATATTATTGTCCATGTATAAACACTGGTCATCATGTTCCATTATTTGTGCTGTGACATCTTTTCTATGATAGAATCTCTCTAATTGTTTCTCACTGGTAGGCTGCTAACACTCCCTTATTATTTTCACAGCTGTGGTGACCCTTTGAGGCCAAGATTTACCCACTCACATTAATCCACCCAACACTGGTTAATACAAATCTACAAGTCTCCCAACAATTGGTGCCAAGAGCTGGCACTTGCTGGGGTAGACAATTATAGAAGATCAGGGAGGCAATAACAGACTCTAAGAGAAAACAGAGACAGACTGACTTTAGTACCTCTTTGGGTCCCAGCTGCCACAGTCTAGCAATTGGGAACCTCTGACATCCTCTGAAACTTACATTTGACTCATCTTGGATTTGAGAAATTCCCCTCCTGGAACACATATTCAGCATGGCCAGTAGAGGTGATCACTTTTAGAAGAACTGCCAGAAAAAAGGACAAAGTGAAAAACACCAGCCAATCTTAAGACCCATTATTATTTCCAGCCACACTAGGCTCATTCTTGGCAAATTAACATCTCTACTATTTATTTTGAAAAATAATCTAATGTGAAATGAATATAAAACAGTAGCACAAGAATCATATGACTGTAGCTATACAGACTGTCTCTATTATTATGAATTTCTGGTCCTAAAACCAGCTAAGAATTAGTAATACAAACGTTCAACATAATTATAAAGTTATTGCTGGTTTCTAGAAAATTTCCTCACCTCACCCTCCAAATTGAGGCTATGTTGTGCACATACATGACCGAATTTACCACCTGTAACAAAGACTATCATTCTCCCTGGCTTCTGTTCAGCTGACCTATGTCAGATCCATCTTTCAGAAGAGAGTCTTTGCTTCCATCCCTAGGTTAACTTCCCTGCCTTCAAGTGTCTTAAGCATCCTTCCTCTGAATGCTTAAAACGTTTCCTCTTTTTCTTCTTCTTATTTACCATAATGGCTTTGTTTATACTTTCCTCTCTGCCGGGAATTTGTTCACTTCTCTCAATGTGCCATACTGTAGTTATTCTCAATGGTATCCTGCAGGTTACTGCTTCCTTCTCAGATGTGTTTTGTAGTATTTCACACTAGGTTTGGTCACAGGCTGAGTAGGAGGGCAACTGACTCACCTCCAGGACACCAAGGTGCTGAGAAGGGGAGCTGGGATTAGAGAGCTGCTTTTATTAACATCCTGGGGTATTGAATTCGAGGTGAGATGACAGCAACTCGTTCTTTTAGGAGCCCCCCAAACTCTCCCTGCATATTTTAGGAAGATTTAGTTTGCCAAGACTGATGAGGCCATTGGGACCTCTTCCTAGATGCAAATTAACCTCCAGTCTGAATGCCTTCTGTAGTGGGCTCTTAGTCTCCTTGGACCTAATGATGTCTGCTCGGAGCTTGGACCTAATGATGTCTGCTCGGAGCTATTAGAGCTGGGAGACCCAGGGGAGACCCAAGAGAGTCTACCACAAAGGATTTTGTTTCTTTTTTTTTTTTTTTATTGAATGGTAACTATGTACATTAATGCACTTCTAGGGTACAGTGTGGGGTTTTCACAAGCAATCCGAAATACTTCCATCAAACTGGTCAACACAGCCTTCATGTCATTTTCTCAATTATTGTTTTAAAACGTTCACATTCTACTCTTAGAAAGATTCACCTGTACCCCTGTAAGATAAACCTCAGAAGTGATCCCTCCAATCCCCCTTCCTCCACCCATTCCCCCCTCCCTTCTCCCTCCCCATATTCTTAGGCTATTTGGTTATAGCTTTCATATAAAAGGTATAAATTAGTTTCATAATAGGGGTGTGTACATTGGATACTTTTTCCTCCATTCTTGTGATACTTTGCTCAGAAGAACATTCTCCAAATCCATCCATGGAAGGATTTTGTTTCTATCTTTCTGAGCTGCTTACTCACTTTAGTAAGTACAAGGCTCAATAAACCCACCAATAGGCTTGGTGCCTGTAGCTCAGCAGCTAGGGCTCCAGCCACATACATCAAAGCTGGCGGGTTAGAATCCAGCCCAGGCTTGCCAGGGAATAATGGCAAGTACAACCAAAAAAATAGCTCGGTGTTGTAGCGGCCACCTGTAGTCCCAGCTACGTGGGAGACTGAGGCAAGAGAATCACTTAAGCCCAAGAGTTTGAGGTTGCTGTGAGCTATGACACCACAGCACTCTACTGAGGGCTATATAGTGAGATTTTGTCTATAAATAAATAAATAAATAAATAAGTAAACCCACCAATCTTTGGAGCCTTCTCCTGGTTTCCATTCTTGGGCTTTCCTCCAGTCAGGTCTTTGGATTCAAATCTCAGTGGTTTATTCCTCAGGAAAAAATTCAGGGCTGGGCCTCACAGCTCATGCCTGTAATCCTACCATTCTGGGAGGCTGAAGGGAGTGGATTGCTTGAGCTCAGGAGTTGGAGACCAGCCTGAACAAGAGCAAGATCCTGTCTCTAAAAAGTAGCCGGTGGCATGGCAGGTGCCTGTAGTCCTTCCTACCTTCTTGGGAGGCTGAGGCAGGAGAATCGTTTCAGCCCAAGAGTTGGAGATGGCTGTGAGCTATAACAGCATGGCACTTTACCAAAGGGAGGAGGTTCTGTCCAGCTCTGTAAGAGGAATGTTAAAGTCCCCTGTTATAATGGTGTTATAGCATACCATATTGCTCAGACTGAGTAAGGTCTGTTTCAAGAATCTAGGAGCATTTAAGTTGGGTGCATAAATATTTAGAATTGAAACATCTTCTTATTGTATTTTTCCCTCAACCAATATCAAGTGACCATCTTTGTCTTTTTTTGACTTTAGTTGCCTTAAATCCACATGTATCTGAAAATAAGATGGCAACCCCTCTTTTCTTCTGAATTCTGTTTGCCTGAAAAATTGTCTTCCAACCCTTAATTCAGAGTTTTAATTTGTCTTTTGAAGCTAGGTGTGTTTCCTGCAGACAGCAAAGGGTTGGCTTGTGTTTTTTCATCCAGTCAGCCAATCTATGCCTCTTCAGTGGGCAATTCAAGCCCATTAACATTTATTGAAATAATTGGTAAGTGTGGTAGTGTTCTATTCATCTTAGTTTGTGAGAGTCCATTGCTTAGTTTTATCTTTTGCATCATTGTGGAAGCTAGGTCCTTTAATTTATGAGTTCTTACTTTGCTGTTGATCCATTGTGATGGTTAGTGTGTAGAACAGGTTGAAGTATTTCCTGTAGAGCTGGTCTTGTTGTGGCAAATTTCCTCAATGTTTGTGTATCAGTAAATGATTTGATTTCTCTGTCAATTTTAAAACTTAGCTTAGCAGGATATAGAATTCTGGGCTGGAAATTGTTCTGTTTAAGAGATTAAAGGTAGATGACCATTGTCTTCTGGCTTGAAAAGTTTCATTAGAGAAGTCTGCAGTCACCTTGATGGATTTGCCCCGGTAGGTCAACTGGCACTTACTCCTGACAGCTTGAAGAATCTTTTCTTTTGTCTTGACTTTGAGCAGGTTCATCACAATATGTCTTGGAGAAGCTCTGTTAGAGTTGAGGCAACATGAGGTCCAATATACCTCTGAAAGGAGTGTGTCAGAATCTTTGGTGATATTTGGGAAATTTTCATTTATAATGTTCTCTAGTATGGCTTCTATTCCCCTGGGGCATTCTTCTTCCCCTTCTGGGATACCTACAACTCATATGTTTGAAGTCTTCATAAAGTCCCATAATTCTGTCAGTGAACATTCTGCTTTCTTTCTCTTCTTTTCTGTCTCTTTAATTATCTGAGTTATCTCAAGAGCTTTGTCCTCTACTTCCTAGATTCTTTCTTGTGCATGGTCAAATCTGTTGTTGATACTTTCTATTGCATCTTTAAGTTCCCTAATTGCTTCAGTTCCTTCAGATCTGCTATAGCCTTTCTGTATTCTTCATATCATTCATCTCTTATTTGATGCTGTTTTTGGATTTCCTTTTGGTTATTTTCCACTTTATCAGCAGTTTCTTTCATTGTTTTCAGCATTTCCTTCATTGTTTTCATCATCTGTCTTCTAAATTCCCTTTCTGTCATTTCTAACATTTCTTTATAGGTGGAATCCTCTGAAGTAGCTACCTCACGTTCCCTTCGGGGGTGGATGCTCTGGACTGGTTTTTCATGTTACCAAGATTTTTCTGCTGATTCTTCCTCATGAGTGTTTTCTTTTACCTATTTCCTTGCCCTAATTTTCCTTTGCTCTTGCTTTTAACTTACCGTGCCTCTGGACTAGGGCTTCCTCTAGCTCTTTAACTTACCGTGCCTCTGGACTAGGGTTTTGATGAGTCCTTTTGGTACAGGACCAGAAGGATGAGAAGATTGAAGAGCAAGAAGGGAAAAAAAGATTTAAGCAACAACAACAAAAAGATGCCAAGAAGTAGCCCCTGCTACCAAGATCCCCTTCACTTTCCCAACTGGAGCCAGAACCCATTAAAGTTAGGTTGCCTGAGTTTCAGGGGACTTTTTGAGACCTCAGGTCTGCCAAGACCTCTGGAAAAAGGTTTGTATTAGATATTACTTTCCCCTTTGTGTTAGGGAAAGCTGAGAAATAAGGACAGAAGAAACTGAGGCCCAGGAGTACTCGATTGGTGGAGGGCTAATCCCGAGATAGGTGTGATCTTCTGCATAATGACTGCTTCCTTCTGAAATGGATTTATTGTTTGGATACCTTGGAGTTCTTGGGGTTCTGGGGAAGTAATCTGAGCCCCTTACTCCAGGTTTGACCTTTAGCTTAGCAGGGCATCTCACCAAAGCTTCATGGCCAGGAGGTTGAAGAATGGACTATCACTGGTTCGGCGCCCATAGCACACAGTGGTTACAGTGCTGGCCACATACACCAAGGGTGGCAGGTTTGATTCTAGCCTGTGCCAGCTAAACAACAATGACAACTGCAACAAATAATAGTTGGGCCTTGTGGAGGGTGCCTGTAGTCCTGGCTACTTGGGAAGCTGAGGCAAGAGAATTGCTTAGGCCCATAGCACTCTACCAAAGGCAGCGTAATGAAACTCTGTCTCAAAAAAAAGGAGTAATCACATCCTTCTCTCCCACCTTATCTGTGTTACTCACCTGGCTGCTATAAAGTGTAGGTCTGGGTACCCTTGGTACTTTACTACTCCTGAAGTTGGGTCCTCTCCCCATTCTCCACCTGCTTTTCTTTAAGATATAATAATGGTGGCTCGGCGCCTATAGCTCAACTGGCTAAGGCGCCAGCCATGTACACCTAAGGTGGCAGGTTCGAATCCCCAGCCCAGACCCACCAAACAACAATGACGGCTGCAACCAAAAAATAGCCAGGCGTTGTGGCGGGCGCCTGTGGTCCCAGCTACTTGGGAGGCGGAGGCAAGAGACTCGCTTGAGCCCAGGAGTTGGAGGTTGCTGTGAGCTGTAATGCCACGGCACTCTACCCAGGGGGACAGCTTGAGGCTCTGTCTCAAAAAAAAAAAAAAAGATATAATAATGGTAAAGATAGTTTTGAAGTCAGTGTCTGTGGTATGATAAAAGATTATATTATATTAATATATGGTATATACATAGTAGTATATTGTATATTATATACATATTATATATTTGGTCTTTGTCCCTGGTGTATATTATATAACCTGGGATATAATGTCCCTGATGTATATTATATATTGCACAATATGTATATTATATAATATTTTGTTTTTGTCCCTAGTTTGTGGTACAGAGTATCAAAAACTCTTAGAATTTCCTGAGTGATAGTAATGTCTTTTGTTTCCTACCAAGCCACAGTGTGTCCATTCGACCTGATTTTATGCTAACAAGACTAATGGTGGATCCTTGAATAGTTTCAAGAAAGGGGCTGGTTGCATCAGAAAGACCACATGTGTTATTGGAGAGTTTCAGCTTCACCTCTTAACATCTGGGGAGCAGAAGATGGCTGAGGAGTGAGTTTAACCACATGGTCAATGATCTATGCAATTCTGCCTAGGTGATGTAACCCTGGGTAAAGTCTCTGGATATAGAAGTTCTGCATGCCCCCTATACACCTGCCCACCAGACTTTGCCCTATATATTTCTTTCATTTGTCTCTTTTTAAGTTATATCCTTTATAATAAAAGGGTAATCATAAGTTCAGTGCTTTCACTGAATCTATGAGTGATTTTTATGAATCATCAAAGTTCAAAGGTGGTTTGTGGAAAATACCAAATTTCTGGCCAAATCAGCCAGAAGTGTGTGTGTGGGTGCCCAAGACTTATGACTAGGGTCTCAGGTGAGGCATTCTGGTGGGGCTGGGATCTGTGCTGACTCCAGGAGTCACTGTCAGAACTAGATTGAATTATTAGACACTCACTTGGTGCTAACCTAGGAAAGACGAGGTGGTTTGTTTTTTGACTATGAAAGGGAAAATAGTGTCTGTTTTCAAGCCTTGTGATACATTGTTTAATTGTATTCAGAATTACTTTAATAGATATGTAACAGAAATTTAAGAAACTATTACCATTAATGCTTCAAATAACAGAATCAGTAATGTCTTTGTCATTTTTAATTCATTTTCATTAAGTATCTTTCTGAGCTTTCAACTGTGCTATCTATTCTAATTAGGGAGATTATAGGTAAAAGTCATATTCTTTGGTAATTAGAAATAGTTATATCAACATCTAAATAACATTTAGGTTTAGCAGGCAAGGTCAAGTATATCACAGAAACCATATGGGGGGTTTTGACAAATGGAATTTAGCACAATAAATTGCTAATTAGGGATTGGGTATCTGAAAACAGGAAAAATACAAACCCATGTGGGTTTCATGGAAGCAGTGACCTCACCAAACAGCTAGGCTGGATTTACTATAGTTTGGACATTTGGAAGGGAACCCATGGAATTAAATGCAGCCTTTGAGAAGGGAAAGGCTGGACTGATGTTAATGTCCCCAGGGGGTATGACCAGCTGGTCTGAAGGTATTAGAAAACTGGCATCAGCTGCAGCCTCTGAAATGAACAGCATCTCAGCATTTCTCTCTGTTTCCAAAGTGAAGAAATGGTACTAGGGTGGCACTGAGGTACAGAGGAAGAAAAGTAGATGGAGTAAGTCTTTTTTCTTTGCATGCTGACTCTTGTGCTTCCCACAGAAGAGCTTATAAGGAGCAACTGACAAGCAGAGGACTTAGAGCTCCAGGTCTGCAGTGCAGAGAGGTGAGCTTGATGTTGAGGAGCAATAGCGTCATAGCTGGCCCAGTAATACACAGTATAAAGCGCACATATAAACAAATGCTCATGAGAACCTAGTGTGTGTATTAAGAGATGCTTAGTGAGGGTCAGGAGTAGGGAGTAGGGGAATAAAAAACCTGGGAGAATATTCAAAACTTCTTTTTTAATTAGTCAAAGGACGGTTTCATGTGGTAGATGGGACTCGAGGTTAAAAGGAAGAGGATAAATCTCAAGAGTAAAATTATACTTCCAATTTTCCTGCTGTTTGTTCCACACATTATGAAGTGAAAAGACATTCTTAGGGGTAAAGCTG
>NW_003852708.1:246184-247029 GCF_000181295.1 Otolemur garnettii
TTTTCTTTTCTTTCTTTCTTTCTTCTTCTTTTTTTAGACAGAGTCTTGCTGTGAGGTAGCTCATGGCAAACTCAAACTCTTAGGCTCAAACAGTCCTCCTGCCTCAGCCTCCTGAGAAACTGGGACTACAGATGGCTACCACAATAGTTGGCTATTTTTTTTGATTTTGAATAGGAGTAAAGTCTCACTCTTACTTAGGCTGCTCTTGAACTCCTGACCTCAAGCAATCTTCCCTCCTCAACGTCCTTAAGTGTTAGGATTACAGGCATGAGCCAACATGCCCAGCCCTCCATTCTTTTTTTTTCCCCCGAGACAGAGTCTCATAATGTTGCCCTCTGTAGAGTGCTGTGGCATCACAGCTCACAGCAACCTCTAACTCTTGGAGTTAAGTGATTCTCTTGCCTCAGTCTCACAAGTAGCTGGGACTAGAGGCACCCGCCACAACACCTGGCTATTTTTTTGTTGCAGTTGTTTGTTGTTCAGCTGGCCCAAGCTGAGTTTGAACCCACAAAGCTCAGTGTATGTGGCTGGTGCCATAACCACTGTGCTATTCTTAAAATATACAATAGTGGCCCTGACATCGTCATTAACACAGCTACGTAGAGAAATATTGTGAACATTTACTTACCTGATACTCCTCACATGAAATCAAGTGAAAATAATTAAAATTACAGGTTTAGATGAAGAAGCTTAAGATGTTTATGCTCAGCTGAGAGAATTTGGCTGCACATTAAGTAGAATAAAAAAAAATTATGGAGTATTTTTTGGCTCAGCCCCTGTAGCTCAAGTAGCTAAGGCACCAGCCATATACACCAGAGCTGGCGGGTTCCAATCCAGTCCAGGCC
>NW_003852708.1:247510-249147 GCF_000181295.1 Otolemur garnettii
AAAAAAATGTATATTTATGTATAATTTCTCATGAACTGGAAAAAAGAAGCTGCATTATAACTTTTTGTTCTGAATCAATCCTTCATTTACATAAATACAACTGCTTTTATTTTAAATTTTACTCTATGGACATAGAGAAAAATGCCTAATCATAAGCTTTAAGAAACATTGGATTATTTCTTTAAGACATTTTAAGATTCACAGAGTTGGAGAGTCTGTCTCTTCTCAGAAGTAACTGAAAAGCAGGAAGTGTGTTGAGGAGCACCTCTAAACCAGCAATGTTTTTGACTTCTCCTTAATGAGAACTTCATGCTCTGGATTTTTTTCTTTTGATGTAAAACAATATCTAATTCCAATTCTCATTATATCCATTTACAAATTTAGTGCAATAAAGTTAGACAATCAATTGAAAAATCTCTTTTGATCAATCTGCTGTCTGGGCAGTGTGTCTACACTGTTGACCCTTGGCCTTAGTGTCAGCAGTCGAGAAGCGTGTGTGCCTGGAGTGCACCATTCTCTGTCTTGCGAATATCTCAAGTAGACAAAAGCTGATCTCCCCTTTGCATTTGAGCCCCTCACTCCTCCCTGTTCCTCCTTTTTCCCAAATAGTCTCTTGAGAGCCCCTGTCACATGCTTGTTCCTCAAAGTAAAGATGAGGAAGTGAAGGGTAGGGGTCACCACAGTATGCAGAAGTCAGGAATTTCCCTCCTTTCTGGGAAAAATGTCTCTGGGGCAAGTTACAGATCATGACACTACGGAAGAGGAGGAAGACCACAGGTAGGCAGAGCAGGTAATCGAGGTCTTGCTTCTCCCCGCCTAGGATGGGATGGTCAGCACTTCCCGGGCCTGGTGTCTGTGGGAGATGAGCATGAGTCAAGGAAGAACTGGGTGGAGGAACATCACAGGAGATGAGACACAAGTGTTCTTTAGAGATTTGGAGTTTTGCCGGGAAGGTAATGGGCCCAAAAGACATTAAAATATTCAGAGCATGAGAGTGAAATAATCAAATTTGTGCATTTAACTGATCATATTATTTCCAACAAGCATCTGATGATTGTTAATGAAGAAAATATGGAATATTTTGGTAATTCCCTTTTAAGAAAAAGTTAAATTGTTGATTTTGTTCATTTTATTGTCATGAACTGGGAGTGGCCTCTGAATAGACTTCTGACTCTACTAAATGATTAATCCTGGAAGGAAGGGCCACAGAAAGCAATGGTGGATGCCCTTCTCTTTCCTTTACATGTCCCTCATAATGAGGCAATCTGGTTAATCAGCTACCTGAATATTCTGCAAATACTTGATTTAGCAGGTGAAGACTCCATATTGATCAAAGAAGACACTCTGTGGGCCTCACACTGAAATTTTCAGAGTATGTAGTACCATGTTTTTGTGAGGAAGGTCTTTGCTCACTTTCATGTTGGATCGAAGAGTCTGTTTACTTAGGGTAGATTCATTACCTTGACAAGGTAGACACCAGTCCATTTTGACTACAGCCTCAAATAAGTGACTGTCACAGATCAAATCACAGATTTGCTCCTACTTGGCAACATACAGTACCCAATTTCAAGAAACTGCTAAGAAGTCTGAGTATATTCACAGCTCAGGCCAATATATTTCCACAGCTTGGCAAAAAC
>NW_003852708.1:249710-250675 GCF_000181295.1 Otolemur garnettii
AAAAAAAAAAAGTTCACCATGTTTTCTTTGTGGTATTAAATAATTCTGATATTGAATATTTTAAAGGAACCCTAGTTTTTAAAGTATTTTTGCTCCCTGACAAACCACACCAATACTTAGTGGCTTACAGTAACAAACATTTTATTATTGTATCTTACCTTTTTGTGGGTTAGGAATTTAGTCAGGGCTCAGCTAGGTAATTCTTCTCTTCTGTGGAGATCACTGGGTAGTATTCAATTGGTGGTTGGGATGGGCAGTAGGACTCAGGATACCTCTACTCAAATATGGCAGAGCTGACTGAAACCCTGGCTGCTGTGGAACTGTGAGTTGTGGCACTCATAGGTGCCTTCTTAGAGTAGTTGGACTTCTTACTTGGTGAATTGGAAAACCCAGAGAGAGTGTTACTAACTGGAGATGGCCAGGTTTCTTACAAATTCACCTTGAGAGATTTAAAACATCCCTTTCATGCATGGTCAAGCAGGTCCCTAAGGCCAGTCCTTACTTAGTGGGAATAAAATTAATCCCTACCTTGTGCCACAGGAGCAGAATAAAATTTGAGTCCATCTTTAAACTAGTGCATCTATTTTGAGTAATATAGTTCTCAATAATTTTAAATATATCCTAGAATTATATCATATCACTATATTGTCATATGTGTGAATAACCTTTCTTTTGATCCATGGTATATTGCTTTTATGAAATTGTGGCCTGGACATGTACCCCTTAAAAAAACCTCCAATATATCATTTTACATGTTCTACAAAGTAGTTACAAAAGACTTTCAGCTATTACTCAATGACTGCTGTACAGTAGTCCACTGGAAAAAATCCTTTGCAGTCTTGGTAACTGAAATGGTCATTACTTTTTCTACATTTCTTAAATCAAATCCTATAGCTTTGTGACTGAAAGTTCCTTTTTGCCTTTACTGTCAGAAAGCCTTTCTTAATTTTTCTGGTTCTAATTTT
>NW_003852708.1:250695-252133 GCF_000181295.1 Otolemur garnettii
CTTGGTAACTGAAATGGTCATTACTTTTTCTACATTTCTTAAATCAAATCCTATAGCTTTGTGACTGAAAGTTCCTTTTTGCCTTTACTGTCAGAAAGCCTTTCTTAATTTTTCTGGTTCTAATTTTCATACATTTATTATTATTTTATTTTCTATGGTTGGTTATGTTAATATTCAGCATATACAAGGCAGGAAGATAAAATAAATGGACAAATGAATTATATGTAAATGGATCCAGAACCAAAAAAACCCAAAATGCAAAATATAAGGTGCTGGCTAGCATCAGGGCTTTATTTTTTAAGGGAGGAAGCCAGTACAGATGTTAGTACTAATCTCAGTTCCAGCAGTTACCAAATGAATGACCTTGGTCAAGTCATCATAATCTCTCGACTAATCAAATTTTTATACGACAAGGGGAGAGATAAAAGTGATTATACCATGGGGTTATCTGAGTATTAATCATCATGGTATGCATAAGTACATTTAGTATGGTGCCTGAATCTTGAAAAACTTCTAAAAATGTTAGCAATAACTATTGCTTGGAACATTTTATTTTAAATTTCATTATCCTTAACTCTGGTTGTTTTTATAGCTTGTGTTCTCAACAGAGTGTATCCCTTTTGAAGATAAGAGGTTATGCTATTTTTGTACCCATGGACCTAAATACAGTTTTACATACCCATGGCAGATATGCTTATACTATTTCCCAGACAATGGTGAGAAAACTTTTTTTTTAAATCAGGGTTGATTTTATTTGGAAACTTGAAACATTCTAGAATCCACATTGCTTTAGTTTTTCAGTTGCTCTAATAAATATCTCAGAGATAGGCAGTCAAGTACTTAAAAGAAAAGGTGAACAGTACAGAAAAAAATAGAGAGTAGATAGAATAAGTCTGGTCATTTAAATGGGTTGTTAAAGGAAGACAAAACTTGACTATACTCCCTAGAGAGCTTCTTGGTGTGAGTTTATTAATTCTGGGAGAAGTGCCAAGTTAGGCTTAATTATATTTAGATTAACTCTGCAATTTAAATGCCTAACATTTTTTTCAGTTACTTTTTTTCTTCCTCTGTTTTTTTTTTTTTAATTAAATCATAGCTGTGTACATTAATGCAATCATGGGATACAATGTGCTGGTTTTACATACAATTTAAAATGCTGAGAAAACTTTCTATAGCAGAAAACTTGAAGACTGGGCATGGTGGCTCATGCCTGTAATCCTAGCACTCTGGGAGATGAAGGCAGGTGGATTGATTGAGGTCAGGAGTTCGAGACCAGCCTGAGCAAGAGCGAGAGTGTCTCTACTAAAAATAGAAACAAACTGAGGCAAGAGGATCACTTGAGCCCAAGAACTTGAGATTGCTGTGAGCTATAATGCCATAGTTCTCTGGTCAGGGTGCTAGAGTGAGACAAAAAAAAAAAAAAGGCTCTGGGCATTGT
>NW_003852708.1:253434-255252 GCF_000181295.1 Otolemur garnettii
TAGATAAAGGGATTGAGGGTGGGAGTAATTATGGAATAGAAAAGGGAAATGAACTTGCCCTGCTCTTGGGAGTAGCTAGAAGGGGGCTGCAGGTACATGTAGATGGCAGGTAGGTAGAAAAGGGAGACCACCACCAAGTGGGAGGAACAGGTCCCAAAGGCCTTACGCCGTCCCTTGGATGACTGGATCCTGAGCACAGCACGGATGATAAAGCCATAGGAGAGAAGGATGAGGGCCAGGGGGACCAGCACAAAGAAGGCCACCAGCACAGCCAGCGTGGCGTCATTCACAGCCGTGTCGGCACACGATAGCTTGATCATGGCTGGCACCTCGCAGAAGAAGTTGTTCAGCACCTGCCGCCCACAGAAAGGCAATTGCACTGTTAGGACCACCTGCACGAGGGAGTTGCTGAAGCCACTGAGCCAGGCCACAGCCACAAGCTGCTGACAGAGAGCACGGTGCATGATAATGGCATAACGGAGAGGCTCGCAGATGGCCACATAGCGGTCCAGGGCCATGGCAGCCAAGACAATGCACTCGGTGCATCCCAACCAGTGGAAAATTGCATACTGCACTGTGCAGCCACCGTAGCTGATGGTCTTCTTGGAACTGCCCATGTTGACCAGCATCTGAGGGACTGTGGTGGTGGTATAACAGAGGTCCAGGAAGGCCAGGTGTCCGAGGAAGATGTACATGGGGCTGTGGAGTTGGGGATCCAGCCGGGACACCAGGATGATGGCAATGTTCCCCAACACGGCCAGTATGTAGGACACCAGGAGGACCACAAAGAGAGGGAGCTCCAGCCATGGCCTGTCAGAAACACCCAGCAGAATGAAGTTCTTAGGGAACTCCTCCAAGAAACTCTGGTTGTCACTTTTCATGTTGAGGCATTTTCTGGCACCTATGCAAATACAAAAATTGGAATGGATAGATAGCACCTGAGAGGAGGGATTAATCAATTTCCCCATGCTTGGGTCCACTCTTTCTTCAGCAGGCCATCCCCCATCTGAGCTTGCCGGCCGACCTCGGCAGAGGCACTGGCAGGTGGAGGGCTCAGAACAGCAGCGTGTCTTGTTCTCCTTCCTACTCAGCGACCTCAACTAAGGCCTTGAATCTTTCTGATCTTCAATTTCTGCGTCTGTAAAATGGGGAGAAAATACTGCTTCATCCGCAGAGCCCTGGGGATAGTAGAGGGATGTGCAGTCTGTGAAAGCGCACTGCATGGATGACGATTTATTCCAAATTGGTCGAAGCTTGCCACAGCTCCCATCACGGTAAGAATGTGCCACTTCTGTCTGTAGGCACCTTGACAGGGAATGGTCCACTTTGTTTGGTTTTATCACTTCTGGAGACAGCAGTGAGACATGATATAAAGCAAGCAGAAGGGTTTGGGGAGTGCTCACACTTTGTTGACATGACCACAGCCCACTGTTCACCTCCTAAGACTTACCTGGTTCTCCATCAAGGGCAGGTGCTCTCTGGCTCTCGGGCCATGCTGGTCTCTCCTCTCATGACTGCTAACACACAGGCAGTGCTATCATTCACTTTGGTGGTAAATATAGCATAATTCCAGATCCCCAGGAGTAGAGAGGCCAAGTCCTATGTTAGCTTCGCTCCTGAATTGGTCATGACACCTAATGAGACCCCACAGCATAGAATTTTGAGCACAAGGAGAAAACTGCTGATCAGTGTGAGAAACTTAGGCTCTGTAGTTGTCTCCTGAAAGATCAGGTTGCCTCTAAAGCTAACTGTAATCTGGTAGTTTGAGTGACATCTGAATTGCCTGTACCACTTCTTTGCCAAGCAGCTGTCCTCTCT
>NW_003852708.1:255569-256671 GCF_000181295.1 Otolemur garnettii
CACCCCTAGTTGATATTCTGAATAAGTCTGCTGTTATTTAAAAACAACTCAAATCCCAGGCTTTGAGTGGATGAATAAGTGCAATTTTTCTTTCCTCCTGCTATAGTTTCAAAAATACATACTTCTTTCTATAAAGTTTCTGATATTCTTGCGAAACACTCAATTATTGCACTTCTTTCCAAAATTCTATCAACAATACTTCTAGGATAAACTTCATAGAATACAGTCTTACAGCTAATAAGGATACCAGTTTTGACATGGTGAGCTGTGGCTGGGCAGTTAGGCTAGCACATTTTTTGAGCCCACTTTTTAAGATGTAAAGGTATCATGACATTTTCCTTTCTTAGATTTCTGATGCCAAGGTTTCTTCTCTGAGCCTAAACTGGGAAAGAAGGGGAGAAGTTGTAGGATAGTAAAGAAAAAAGTAAAAGGATAGAGAAATCAAGAAAGATAGAGGGGTAAATACTTGTCTATGTCACATTTCATAATCAATGCAAATTATTATTATTATTATTATTTTGAGACAGACACTCAAGCTGTTGCCCTGGGTAGAGTGCTGTGGCATCATAGCTCACAGCAGCCTCCAACTCTTGGGCTTAAGTGATTCTCTTGCCTTTGCTTCCCAAGTAGCTGGGACTATAGGCGCTCACCACAATGCCTGGCTATTTTTTTGTTGTAGTTGTCATTGTTGTTTTAGTTGGTCCAGGCCAGATTCAAATCTTCCAGCCTAGGTGCGTGTGGCTGGCACCCTTCCTACTGAGCTATGGGTACTGCCATTAAATACAAATTATTGAGCACTCACTATGAGCCAGGTCCTGTGATAATAACTTTACGTTACTTTAACATTCCAAGAAAATCTATTTCACTATTGAGCAGTGGCTTGGGGGGATAACTGGTCTACCTTAGATAATATACATAGACTCAAGCGTTAAGGACAGGACTGAAAGCCAAGCTGTTACTCTTAACCACTATTCTCTCTCAATCACTTTGCTTTTCATTTTATTTTTTAAAAATTAAATTAAAAAACTTTTTTTGGTGACTGCATCTTGCTCTGTCTTCCAGCTGGAATGGCTCACTATAACCTCCAATTCCTGGGCTCAAG
>NW_003852708.1:256691-259588 GCF_000181295.1 Otolemur garnettii
CCTCCCAAAGTCCTGGGATCACAGGAGTGAGCCACCACATTACAGTGTAGCTGCATTTTGCTTTTCAAAAAAGCAGTTGATGACTTGGAAGGCAGCAGGAGCATTCGTGTAAAGGGCTGAGACAAAAGAAGATGCTGGAAAAGGGAGAATGTTGTCACAGGAGAAAGAGAGACAAGAAGATTTCTTGTATTTATAGTTCAATGTAACATGTACACATATGCACACACACGGGCATGTGCACACCACACACACACACGGCCATGTTCACACCACATATACCAAACATGCACACAAATGGGCATGTGCATACCACACACTCACACACATGGCCATGTTCACACCACACACACCGCACAAGCACACACATGGGCATGTGCATACCACACACACACACAGCCATGTTCACACCACACACACTGCACAAGCACACACATGGGCATGTGCATACCACATACACACATGGACATGTTCACACCACACACACCACACATGCACACACATGAGCATGTGCATACCACACACACACACGGCCATGTTCACACCACACACACCACACATGCACACACATGGGCATGTGCATACCACACACACACACGGCCATGTTCACACCACACACACCACACATGCACACACATGGGCATGTGCATACCACACACTCACACACATGGCCATGTTCACACCACACACACCACACATGCACTCCCAGGCATGTGCACATCACACACACATCACACACACACACACATAGGGCTTCTCAAATGGGAAGCTTCCTACCAACCAGTACTGACACGTCATGCCCTGGACGTGACCCCCTTCTGTCTAGGCCTTTCCACTTGGGGCTCTACTCAGGGTCTGGCCTCTGCACCCCGTTGACCTCCTTCCATTTTCCACTACCCCACTAAAGGTGTTCCCATGGTGCAGCCTCGCTTCCCTGGATGAGCACAGTAATTTCCACATATGCTGCTTTCAGATGCAAGCAGAATCCTTCCAGAACCCTGTGTCTACAGCTGTCAGTTCCTCACTGACTTGTAGCCCCTGTTTTGACATTGTGAACTGTGGCATCCCAAATTTTACCTGACAGCCATTTCTCCCACCTTAAACCAGCTCTTTCCTCTTAATTTTGGCTGATTTCCCATCGGTCACCCTGACTCAGGTTATGTCTAATAATGTCCTCCTCAGTTGCTGTGTTTGGCAGTGACCTTGTGCCATTGGTCGTTCCCACAGTGTTGCAGGCACATCCTGTCTGTACCCTCCGACTGCTGTGCTGGGCAGGAACAGCCATCTGGATTTCCACTTAGAGCTCCCTAACTAACTCTATGCAGGTGGTCCTGCCTTATTCATTCCATCACTCACAGCCCTGCTAAGTCATCTTTCTAAGACTTAGGTCTTAAGAGCCAAGATATCTTGAAGTGTTCCACTTACCAAAGGATACAAACCCATTGCCTTAAATAGGTACCTGCTGAGGGCAAGGACTTTATCTTTCTCACACTGAATTCCCTTGCAGGTTCTTCTGACAATGGTCTCATCTCTCTTCTTCAGCAGCCACTAAAGGGTATTTTAATGACAGTTCTTAGGCCAGGCCTACTGGCAGGCCAGGCTGTAAACCCACTGACATACCACTGTGATATATATTATCCTCTGTCTGATATGTAACCCTCAGGTTTGATTTTTATCTCTATTATCATTTACCTACCTATTTTCTCTATCCCTTGTCCATAACATTGCTGCTGATATGTCCTTCTGGCCCTTCATAGAACATGTCACCTACTCGACCACACAAGAGAAAAACAATCATTCATAGCAGCAGTATGTGGGATTTCTGGAAAGAGCTTATGAGATGGGGAAACAGGAACTCGGTCATGGGGGATTTTATTGCTTATTAGCCTCAAAGGCTCTTTCTTCAATCTAAAATTCAGCCTCAAGTGTCTGCAATCTGAGCAACCTGGCCAAGACCCTGCTTAACTTCCAGGGCTATAACTAGAATTCTACTGTAAGAGACTGAGGCTGGGGGACAAGGCTGACAGATGACGGTATTTTCCCTGACTGATACTAATAGGGGATCTTTCATCACAAAGAGAAAAAACAAAAGGTGTTTTTCTCTTCATTTGTATTTCCGGCCCTGGTTCAATGGCATGCTTCCTTTTAGAGGACTGATGAGAATAAAATCAGAAGAACAAGAATCTAACAGACACAAAGAGGAAGAGTCTGCAAGTATGACCTCAGCTCTGGCCCTTCAGCTTTATTCTGCCAAGTCTAGTCTGGCAGTGTCTGCATTGCAGTTAATGGCCTATCTGTGCACCGCAGGCCTTACTCATTGTGTGCCAGGACTTTGGCAATTGCACATCCTCCTACTGGGAATAATGGCTTTCAAAATCTTAATGGCAGGCTTGGGTGCCTGTAGCTCAGCGGCTAGGGTGCTAGCCACATACACCATAGTTGGCAGATTTGAACCCAGTCTGGGCCTGCCAAACAACAGTGACAACTGCAACCAAAAAATAGCCAGGTGTTGTGGTGGTGCCTGTAGTCCCAGCTATTTGGGAGGCTGAGGCAAGAGAATTGCTTAAGCCCAGGAGTTTGAGGTTGCTGTGAGCTGTGACAGCACAGCACTCTACCACAGGTGACATAGTGAGACTCTGTCTCAAAACAAACAAACAAACAAAACTCAATGCCAAGCTGGGTGCTCATGCCTGTAATCCCAGAACTCTGGGAGGCTGAGGCAGGTGCATTGCTCGAGCTAAGGAGTTCCAGACAAGCCTGAACAAGAACACCACTCGTCTCTACTAAAAATAGAAAAACTAGGCTGGGCATGGTGGCTCACGCCTATAATCCTAGCACTCTGGAAGGCCAAAGCAGGCAGATTGCCTGAGCTCAAGTCAGAGTGAGACCTCATCTCTAAA
>NW_003852708.1:259706-265619 GCF_000181295.1 Otolemur garnettii
GACAAGTGAGACTCTGTCTAAAAAAAAAAAGAAAAAGAAAATCTATCCAGGCATTGTGGGGGGTGCCTGTAGTCCCAGCTACTCAAGAGGCTGAGGCAGGAGGATAGCTTGAGCCCAAGAGTTGAGGTTGCTGTGAGCTATGATGCCCTGGCACTCTACCCACAGTGGAGTGAGACTCTGTCTTGAAAAATAAAATCAGTGCACAGCATTTTACATGTATTTAGAGTACATGTGATATTTCATTACATACACAGAGCATGTAATGATCAAGTCGGGGTAGTTGAGGTGTCCATCACTTGGAGTATGGAGTATTTATCATTTCTCTGTGCTGGGCACAGGTCAGATTCTCTCTTCTAAAAGACTATCTCTTGTCACCTTTATTCCCTTCGCATCCTATTCCTCTGACTTCACTCAAGCTCACTTTCCACTTCCTTTATAAACTGCCCTTATTCACTACTATTGATTATCTCCCGTAAGTTCTCACAGTGCAAGGGGTGTAAGGAGCATTAATAACCACATCCCCACAGGGCTCTGCAGTATATTTTTCATAAAACTTTAATTAATTTTTTATTGGAGGTAGAATCGTCCTCTGTTGCCCAGGTTGTAGAACAGTGATAAAATCATAGCTCACTGCAGCTGCAAGCTTCTGAACTCAAGTCATCTTCCTGCTTCAGCATTACAGGGAGCTGAGACTACAGGCTGCACCACTGTGCTCATCTGATTTTTCTTATTTTTTCATAGAGATAATTTGTCTTATTTTTTCTAGAGATAGGGTCTTATTATATTTCTCAGGCTGGTCTTGAACTTCTGGCCTCAAGTGATCCTCCCACATTGGCCTCCCAAAGTGCTGGGACTTATAGGTGTGTGCCACTGTGTCTGACTGAATTATTAGTGGATTCTGTAACCTTTTTTTTTTTTTTCTTTTGAGACAAGGTCTCATTCTGTATACAGGCTGGAGTGCAGGGTTGCAATCAGAGCTCACTGCTGCCTCGAACTTCTGGTCTCAAGAGAGCCTCCTGTTGAGCTTACCATAGTGCTGGGAACACAGACATGAGCCCCAGCCCCAGCCTAATTTTGAAGATTAAAAGAAAGATTGCTAACAGTGAGAGGAGAGAGGAAGTAGATCAGCCCTGAAAGAGAACCCACTCCCTCTCGGTCTGTGTGTACCGTCTTATGTCCTAACTGAATAACTCTGGGGAAACTGAGAGCTTCATGAATGTTTCTGCGTGTGACTCCAAGGGGTAAGCTATTTAAACTTCCGGTCCTGGTTTACACAAAGGGGAAGTTACCTCCTTAAAAGCTTCTAGAAGCCATAACCTCTGTCTCTCAAAAAGTATCAAATGGTCTCCCTTTTACATGCCCAACTTCATGAAATTGGAAAATATTAAAGATCCTGCTTAATGGAAAATTTAGTGATGTGCTATGTCATTTGCTAATCATTTCTAATATGTTATTTTTCATTTGTTGGCAGAGATCACAATTTCTTTAGGAAAAAAAAAAACCTGTCTTACATATATTATTTGCAGTGTGAGGTATACAGTTCATTTACAAAACTGATTTTGTTAGAGAATCTAAAGGCCTCATCCCTCAAATAAGTATTTATTCCAGAGGGATGTAGTCTTCAGCCCCATCAGTGAGGAAAGGGGAAAAGAAAAGGAGGAGCTGGGACCCAGGCATGATAGGCCCATGGGACCAAGGAGAGAGGACATGACTGCACACCCCTCTGTGTGGGGTTGGGACAGGGTGGCCAGGCTTCTTCTACACACACCTGCTTCCCACTCATGCTCTGTTGCCTAATAACACGGTTGGACTATTTCAACTTGCTGCTAATGTTCAGCTTGGAGCTTGTTTCCTCTGGGGACTGATGCTGCTCAGCTCTCCTTGCTCTGTCCCTCTTTCCACGGCCATGCTTACCTCCATGATGTCGTGGGATCACAACCCAGCAGCACCAAAGATGCAGGAAGGGCTCAGCACCCATAGCTGAATGGTTAAGGCACCAGCCAAGTACACTGAGGCAGGAGGGTTTGAACCCAGCCTGGGCCTGCCAAACAACAACAACAACTAAATAGCCGGGTGTTGTGGTGGGAACCTGTAGTCCCAGCTGCACGGGAAGCTGAGGCAAGAGAATCATTTAAGCCCAAGAGTTTGAGGTTGCTGTGAGCTGTGACACCACCACATTCTACCGAGGGCGACATAGTGAGACTCTGTCTCAATAAATAAATAAATAAATAAGTAAAAATAAAAGCAGGAAGATAGTGCTCTGAAATACCACCAAGGGAATTGATTCCTAGTGTAATTTCCACACTGTTTCTACTCATACATATTATAAAATTCATTTTTAAAAGGCATTGTGAATTTATCTGTCTTCAGCTGAAACTGGTTAGGGAGCAGGACTTCTGTTAGACAGTGAAATCGGCTGTGATGGCGTGGTCACAAAAGCCTCTCAGAAATCCATCTCAATAGATAAACATATCACTTGATGATAGCAAAGAATTAGGAATGTAGTAAAGAAAAAAAAAATATCAGGAAGCAGCAAAAAAGAGGCTCATTGTCCCCATATACTTGAGAAACACCCACTTACTTCACTAGTATCGGATACCTTGTCTACCCACAGCCAGGGTGGCCTGTTTTGTTCCTGATAGTCTTTTCTAGCTGAAGGTACACATTTTACTTGTGCTGCTTAACACATGACCATTACTCACTGACCCTTCGTTCCATGTCCTTTCTCTCCAGCATAGACCAGTGTTAATGCTGCCACAGTCAGCAGAGTGAGCTGTCTCCAATGCAGAGTTTAGTTTATGTATAGCTGAAGACAAGACGGTTACCTCCAGGGCTCTCTGGCTTCTACAGAGGACTTGGTATAGGAATCAAGGCTATATTGTAGCCTGCGCTGGTCTTAGCTAGGAAAGAAAACTTAGGGATAGAGTCACTGGATATGCTCTTCAAATTTCAAGAAGACACAGCCCATCTCCTTTGGTGTGGCTGCTGAGACCTTACCCTTACCTGAACCTTGTCCTCTGAGTGGGTGTAGAGAGATCATTCCCAATCTCGAAGAAAAGTCTGCCTTCCATTGTAACAGCCTGGCTGGCGAGACTCAGGGGTTTCTGGATTTTCTTCTGGCAATGAGCAAGGTGTGTGGATCTGCTATAACATTGGTCCCTGGAGTGCCTGTAGACAATTTGATACAGTGGAGGTTACTTCTGAGGAAAAAGCTTTCAGCAACAAACTATCTCTGCCTTGTGCTTCCTGCTCATTTCAAAATTGTCCCTCAGGTTAAACTTGACCTCATCCTCTCCACTCCTTTCTATGAGGGCTCTACCCTTTCTCCCCAGACATTGGGAGTAAAAACTTATTCTCGTCTGGCTGGGAAGTTATCCCTGATGTCTTGTTTAATTAATGTCTAAGGGGTGATAATTGAGGTGGTGTGTGAGCTTGGAGTACTTGCTATTAATGGCAAATATGGTAAATCCTAGAAGACCACAAGACCAGAGGAAATGGACCAATAATGGGGAATGAGGATTCTGTTACTATTATTATTTTTTAACTCTCGCTGTTTGGGGGAGTGGGGGTCGCTGTAACGTCAGAATGGAGGAGTAACTTGTACCATGTGTGGCTCTGTTAGAATGTGAGCTCTGAACTGGTTCAGCACCAAGCTCAGTCCCTCGCTGTCTGTGCGTCTTTCAGCAGGTACCTAACTAATCTGCGCCTCATTGTGTCAACTACAAAATACAGGAGGTGCTAGCATTTGCTCCCACACCGTTAAAAGGGCAAAATTTGTTTGTCTTTGTAAAACACTCAGAACAATGACTGGCAGGGACTAATATAGTTTTACCTGTTTTTTCTTTTTCTTCCTTCCTTCCTTTCTTTCCTTTTCTTTTCTTTTTTTTCAGTTTTTGGCCAGGCTGGGTTTGAACCCACCACCTCCAACATATGGGGTTGGAGCCCTACTCCTTTGAGCCACAGGCGCCACCCAGCTGTTTTTTCTAATACATATACTCCCTGGTCTCAGAAGTCTGATCTGTTTTTCATATGGAGGAAACAAGATAAAAGTCTTTTGGAAGAGAGCTGGTATGAAGTCATGCACATTTTAATTCATGAGCTTTAACTTGTGTGATTCAGCTAGTGCTAGAACCACTGTGCACAGTGCACCTTAATACAGCTCTTTTTCCTCTCTAGGTTTTGACTTGATTATCTATGGCCTCTAGCTACATCTCTGAGCAGACATGGGGCGAATTATGATAGTGAGTTCGGGTTCCATTTTTACTTTCTGGGGTTTTAAGAAGCATTTTTGCCTAGAGTTTTGTTATATGTCTCAACAAAGACAGGGAGATTTTGCTTTTGTGATGAAGTGGGAACATTCCTTGATTCTAAGCATTGCTCTGTTGTGCTGTCTCCCACTGAGAATACATGAGGGATGAAGGATGAGGGCTCAGGGATGTCTTAGGAGCTGTTCTGACATCCAGCTAAGATAATTTCCAGAGACAAAGAGGTTTGCATATCTGTGCAGTAGCTGAAAAATGACAGTATAGGCAGTTTTGCACCGAGAATATGCTGCTTTAATTGTAGATGGAAACTCTCATGCCTGAGACTGACACAGAGTCCTGTTGGCAGTATGCTAATTGTCATCTTAGTTATCTTCTTTCAAATATCTCTTCTCTCATTCTTCTTGTCAGCACCCCTTTTACTCCAGATAGCCAGGTGCCCTGTGAAGTGGTTATGTTTTTCAGCCTTCCTTACAGGGGAATCTAATGAGATGAAATATTGAGAAATCTTAGAAAAATATTTGCTGATTCTCTTTTCTCATTTTTGTGGGTGGAATGTAGACTTGATAGCTGGAGCCTCAGCAGCCACATTTGACTTTTGAAGCAACTTAAAGATGAAGGTCATATACTAAGAATGGTAGAACATTTAGAAGGAGCCAGGGTACCTGGTGGTCACAGAGGTGCCATGAGCTATTGACCCCTAGTTTCTTTGACATGAAAGTAATCAGCTTCCACCTTATTTTCAGCAATGATTTGGGTTTTATGTCTTAGAAAGTTGATCTTCATTTTGACAAACATTTTAGGAAGATTTTTCTTGAAATTTATTTTTAAATATTATTATATTATAAGATATACTAAAGCTTTGATATCAATAATCCTAACCATGGAAAGAATGTGATCTAAAGCAGTCTGTGTTGACCTTGAAGTGGCAGATTAATAGCTGAAGAATAAGCAAATAGATCAAATAAATGATAGCAAATACTTATGGGCATCCTCGAACTATGGCCCATGGGCCACATGCAGCCTGCCCAAGACATTTATCTGGCCTGCCAGGTGTTTTTTGCTGCTGCTGCCTGTCCTGCTTAGCTGTTGCCTGTCCTTTTAAACTATTGTCCAGCCCTCCAATGGTCTGAGGGACAGTGAACTGGCCCCCTGTTTAAAAAGTCTGAGGACCCCTGAAACACATTGGCAGCCAAGAGTAATGATATTTGATACTTCCAGGCATTCTATAATGAGAAAAGAGACATCTTGCTCTGCTTGGTGTGAACTGGAGGGTTTCCTTGTAGAGGGGGAAGTGGTGTGATATGCATCACCTGTAATTCTAGAATTACATATTATTTCAGCTGGGGTTAGGATTTGAATAAAGGAGAGAAAGATTTACACTAATACCTACGAGAAACACATGCAGGCCGATATTTACTTAACATGGGTCCAGTAGATGGAAGTGGTGAGAATGGACTTCTGCAGTCCAACAACTCAATTCAAATCTTAGCCCTCACTTGTTAAGCATTAGGCCTTGAATGAGTTACATAAGTCAACTGAGGCTGTTTCTTTACCTGTAAAAGAGAAAGAATAATTTCTGACCACTTGCTTATTATAAGAATAACTGAAATAATATATGCAAATATCCGTACAGTTTCTGATTCAAAAC
>NW_003852708.1:265740-266702 GCF_000181295.1 Otolemur garnettii
CTGTAAAAGAGAAAGAATAATTTCTGACCACTTGCTTATTATAAGAATAACTGAAATAATATATGCAAATATCCGTACAGTTTCTGATTCAAAACCTGGTAAGGGATGATTTGCACTTTCCTTTGGCTATCTTTCCGTCCATTCACTCCTCAACAGATATTTAAGAAATTCTTATTATATGCTATGCCTATGAAAAATGGTGGGGAGTAATGTAAAAAGAATTATTTGTACTGTCAAGGAAACTTTGGAGTGATGGAAGTGTTCTACAAATTGATTGGAACGGTAGTTGCCCAACTGCTTACATCTAGCAAAACTCATCAAGCTGGGCATTTTGTCATATGCAAATTATACCTGAATAAAGCTATAAAAATCATTTAGGTTCATATGGTGCTACCAGAAGAGTATAGAAAAAAACATAATAAGTGCAGGTGGCACCTATGGCTCAGTAGGTAGGGTGCCGGCCACATACACCCAGGCTGGAGGGTTTGAACCCAGTCTGGGCCAGCTGAACAACAATGACAACTGCAACAAAAAAATAGCCAGGCATTGTGGTGGGTGCCTGTAGTACCAGCTACTTGGGAGGCTGAGGCAAGGGAATCGCTTAAGCACAAGCCCAAGAGTTTGAGGTTGTTGTGGCTGTGAGCCATGGCACTCTACCCAGAGTGACATAGTGAGACTCTATCTCAAAAAATAATAATAATAATAAGTGAATCATTGCATAACTAAATAAATATAGTTGTGAAAGGGCTTAGGAAGGGAAAACAAGGGCAACAAAGAATGTCTAGAGAGTGACTTAGCCCTGGCTGGGATAGGTGGAAGACATCTGAAAGGGACGTTCAACCTGATCGTCATTATTCTTATTAAGTTTAATGCCTTCTGGGCTGTCCACTGGTGAGCACCAATTGGAATAAAACACGTCAGACCTCTCAGCTGTATCTATGAAGATATTAGCATTGAGCCAG
>NW_003852708.1:267906-268905 GCF_000181295.1 Otolemur garnettii
CAGAATATTTATAAAATATTCTCTACATGTTGACCACCTCTTTCTACATACACACGAAGCCTTCTCTCCCACCCATGTAGCACACATTCCAACATACCTGTCTTCCTAAATATGGTGACATTTGGGACACACTGTACTTTAATTTAAAAAGTATTCTCAGATAGGGCAGCTCCTGTGGCTCAGTGGGTAGGGTGCCGGCCCCATATACCGAGGGTGGCAGATTTAAAGCTGGCCCCGGCCAAACTGCAACAAAAAATTTCTGGGCGTTGTGGCAGGCACCTGTAGTCCCAGCTACTCAGGAGGCTGAGGCAGGAGAAGTGCCAACGCCCAGGAGTTGGAGGTTGCTGTGAGCTGTGACTCCCCGGCACACTACCAAGGGTGATAAAGTGAGACTCTGTCTCTTTAAAAAAAAAGTATTCTCAGATAATTTGAGAGTATGGCCTTGAATTATAAATGATCAATGATTTTTTTGGGGGGGGAGCTAATACAGAATTTTTTGAACTAGATTTTTCTATTTACAACTGAGATCACACCTTCATATTATTTTGCTTGCCTACACATGGGCACCTTCTTTCTAACAAGTTTGACTTATGAGGAGTGGGCTTAATTATACAAAACGCACACACACTAACTGTTTTAAAACATTAGTGTATGCATTATGCTTCTTCTATAAAGCCAGCTTTGATTAAAAGCCAGTAGTTTCAAAGATCAGTCTCTGATTTTGAAGATGCAGATACACACTGAATCACTCTAACATCTCGGTTAGCCATTTTGTATAGTTGCTGTCTTACTGGACTGAAGCACATATTTTTCAAAAGGACACTGATGAGGGGCTCCATACGGTGTTGGCTCTAACCAGATAGCTGGCTAGTTTCTCCTCTCCCCAAAAGAGTTCTCTGCTTTGAGGGCTGAAAGGACCTGGTGATACTTCAGTGCAAGTCCCATCACTGGGTGAAGGTCGTGAAACAGGCCATGTCCCTCTTTCATTCTACCTACACT
>NW_003852708.1:270991-271833 GCF_000181295.1 Otolemur garnettii
GTTTTATACAGTTTGACAGTTTTATGCCTGGCAGGAGGGTGCTGTGGCATGCCAGCAGGGGTAGGAGGTCCAGTTTTTAGGGGGTCTCTCCCGTGGGATAGAGTGGGAGGATGTTTGAACTCTGCTCGATTGTTTGCATGGAATAAACTGCAAGCTCTTCTTGTGTGGGGAGGGGACTCCCATCTGCTTGGTGGTGGATTTTGTACCTTTTGATTGTATTTTTGGGGTTGCAGCTCGCCTCAGGAAGGTTAAAGTGTGCTCTTCAATCTTCTCTCTTGGCTCCGCTCCAAACCATCAGCTCCTTTGCTAAACTTGTCCTTTAAGCCTCCTTCTGGACGGGGAGCTTTTGTAAAAGGCTGGCTGCAGTCTGCCATCTTGGCTCCACCCCCTCTAAATTCAAATCTCTATTTAAATCACTGCTCCCTGTCTAATGTCCTAGGCATTTAGAGCCTAATATTTATTGATTAGTACACAAAAAGAGATATGTTTCTAACCTTTAAAAGCATATAGTTAAATAGAGAAATTAGACAAATGCAGATAATGGCTCATAAATATATAGAAATATAAAAAAGACATTGAATCATATTTGTCATGGAAGAGAAGTAAATCTGTTATGGTAGATTGAAATTATTATCTGAAATAAATGATCAAAATCAGATTGTTAGGGCATTGATGAAGCAAAGATATGACAGATTGTGGGTGGCAAGGTGTCTGAGGAAGGAGAGGGAACGTGAGATGTTCAGGGACAAGAGAGGTTAGAATGAGTTGAGTAGAAGACATGATAAAGTTAGTGAAAGTCTTATTTAAAAATCTCCTTGGGATCTATTTGAATGTCTCCCAGC
>NW_003852708.1:272171-274357 GCF_000181295.1 Otolemur garnettii
GAGAAGTTATAGGAAGGAATTTGAAAAGAGGTGTTCATTCTTCCATAGGGATGTGGACCATGCTGCTCATTCTGTCATTGAGAGCAAGACATCTGAGAAGGGCCAAGACAAGCACAATAGTTCAAGATAGGACTGTCCAGTTCAAGTTGAAAGACTCTCTAGAAATCAGGGTGGTTGATTTAGAGAGATGGGAACTCTTTCCTTGGAGCTTGTGGACACTCACTTGGAAAATCAGACGTGTGTGTGTGTGTCTGTGTGTCTGTGAAGAAAGAGAGAGAGAGACAGAGTCTCACTCTGTCACCCTGGCTAGGGCACTAGAGGGCAGCAGTATCATCATAGCTCACAGCAACCTTAAACTCATGGGCTCACGTGATCCTCCTGTCTCAACCTCTCAAGCAGCTGGGCCTACAGATGTCCACCAGCACACTGGTTGGTTTTTCTATTTTATTGACAGGGTCTTACATGTGCTCAGGCTGGCAGACATGCTAGTATCAACTGATGTGTGCATGCAGTGGTTCCAGGAGACAGGCAGACATGATCTGGCCTTTTAAGACCTCCCCCCACCCTGGGATTGTAGGATCCTCCTCCATGCTCTCTTCACATCCTTATTTCTCAGGGTGTAGATGAGTGGATTAAGCAGCGGAGTGATAACACAGTAGAATAAAGATGTGAACTTGGCCTGGGTACTACTGGCAGGGGGCTGAAGGTACATGTAGATTGCTGGCCCAAAGTACATGATGACGACTGCCAGGTGGGAACTGCAGGTGCTGAGAGCCTTACCCCTTCCTTCAGCTGAAGGTAACCTCAGCACTGCCCTAGCAATGAGAGCGTAGGAGATGAACACAAGTAGGGGAGCCACTAGTGCGAAAGGGACAGCTCCCACAGCCAGGGACAGGTCATTAGCAGTGGTGTCACTACAGGCCAGCTTGATCAGAACAGGTACCTCACAGAAAAAGTGATCCAGGGTGTGGTGACCGCAGCGGTGAAGCTGGAAGGTGAGCGTGGCTTGGAGTAGGGAATTGGCCAGGCCACTAGCCCAGGCTGCAGCTGCCGTCTGCATACACAGCCGGGGACTCATAATGACAGTATACTGGAGAGGCTTGCAGACAGCCACATAGCGGTCGAAAGCCATCACTGCCAGTAGGGCGCATTCCGTGCAGCCTGTCCAGTGGAAGAAGTAGGCCTGCACAATGCAGCCCCAGGAAGCGATTGTCTTCTCTGGTCCCCAGAGGTTGGCCAGCAGCTGTGGCACAATGGTGCAGGTGACACAGAGGTCCAGCACAGAGAGATTGTCTAGGAAGAAGTACATGGGGGTGTGGAGTCTGGGATCCACCAGGGAGAGAAGAATGATGGAGCTGTTGCCAAGCAGGGTGAGCATGTAGGAGACCAAGATTGCTCCAAAGAGGGGAGTCTCCAGCCATGGATGCTCGGAGAAGCCCAACAAGATGAATGTGGTGGGAGAACTTGTATTTTCTCCATCCACAGTATCCATATATAAGGTGTATTTGGCTGGAAGGAAAGAGACAGAGTTTTGTTTTGTTTTATTTGCAGTTTTTGGCTGGAGCTGGGTTTGAACCCACCACCTCTAGCATATGGGGCTGGAGCCCTACTCCTTTGAGCCACAAGCGCCGCCCAAGAGACAGTTTTGAGGACAAACATTACTTTTGCAGTATTTCCAAACCTTCAACTATGTTGGTAGAGTAATCCTCATAATTGTTCTGAGAAGTTCTCAAAATACAGGGAAGATTCTGCTTAATACTGACCTAGCCATTAACATTGAAGTAGGAACAAGGGTGGAATATCCTAGACATGATGAGAAATTCTACATGTGGGTTTTGACAATTAAGTTCATGAACTCATCCTAGAAAAAGTGCTACATACCTCATTGCTGAATATCACTATGATCACCTTCAAAGTACACCCCTTAGGAAGCTATGCACCTATCCCAGGCCTGAGTCCATTCTTCAAGGCAATTTTGAAACATTTTTTCTGAAACAGCCATCAAAGCTATTGTCACATTGCCCTTGATGTCTTGAATGTCATCAAAATGGGAGGGGGGAGGATGAGTGGAGGGAGGGTAATTGGTGGGATCACACCTATGGTGCATCTTACAAGGGTACATGTGAAACTTACTAAATGTAGAATATAAATGTCTTAACACAATAACTAAGAAAATGCCATGAAGG
>NW_003852708.1:274490-275827 GCF_000181295.1 Otolemur garnettii
ACCAAAATGTCTTCCTTTTAATATTTACTTTATTTTGTAGAGCCTGGTCAGCTCAACTAATTATCTGTTTTTCTGGAGCTCTGGCTCTCTCTTTCTCTCTCCTCCCCCCCGCCCCACTCAGCTTTCTCCTATTTCTCTTTCTCTCCCCTACCTCTCTTTCTCCTAGTTTATTCATGAACTTTACTGCTATCATGTCATAAAGAAAGGCCATGTAGGCTGGGTGCTGTGGCTCACATCTGTAATCCTGGAACTCTGGGAGGCAGAGGCGGGAGGATTGCTAGAGGTCAGGAGTTCAAGACCAGCTGAAGGAAGAGTGAAACCAGTTTTCTACAAAAAATAGAAAAATTAGCCAGGCATGGTGGTGCATGCCTATAGTCCCAGCTAATCAGAGGCAGTGGCATCAGGTGAGCCCAGGAATTTGAGGTTGCAGTAAGCTATGAAAAAAAGGCATTCAGTCTTTCATATCAAGTATATCTCTGTCAGGAAAACTTTCAAGAGACACACTACTTAATGTTTTATTTCAGTACAGTTAGGTGAAGTATGCTTGGGTGCTTAACTAGACAGGTTAGAGGTTCTATTTTCTTCAGGTTAGAGGTTTATTTTTTTTCTTTTAGTAGAAATGGGGTCTCATTCTTGCTCAGAGCTGGTCTCAAATTCCTGAGTTCAAGCAATTCTACTGCCTTAGCCTCCCAGATACAGATGTGGGCACTGTGCCCGGCCCATTTATTAGTTTGACAATTTATTGTTCTTGTTGGTGTTGAATCTATAGGGTTTTCTGCATGTATGATCTCAGCATCTACAAACAGGTCATTTCATTTTTCTTCTTTCTAGTTTGTATGCCCTCTGTCTTTTTCACTCTCTGGTCTAATTATAGGACTTTTAGTACTATATTGGACATACATGGTGAATTTGGGCACCCTTACCTTATTCCTGATCTTAGAGGAAGAGGTGAGAGATCCTAAGAGAGGTGGGTAGACCTCCTTTTTGGACATCAAAAATCACAGTGATTGTTATTAATTACAACCTGAACTAAACTTTTAATTGCAATTCCAGGCTCAGTATTTAAATAGGAGCCACAGACCTAAGCTTGAGATTTCAGTATTCTGAAACTCTCACTAAAACTAACAAAAGCCTCTATGTAGTTCTCCGAGCAGCTTCTTCATTCTCCCAGCCTTGGGGTTTATTTTGGGTAAGGTTTGTTTCCTTTGTTATTCTCTGCTCTTGAAATGTTTAGGTCAGACATTTATGTGGAGATGTCAGCACAGTCAGTGTTAAATTTTTTCCTTTTAAACACCTATATTTAAATTATACGTATTTTCTTTCTTTTTTTTTTTTTT
>NW_003852708.1:276050-278960 GCF_000181295.1 Otolemur garnettii
AGCTGGGACTACAGGCACCACAACAATGCCAGTTGTTTTTAGAAATAGTGTCTGACTCTGGCTCAGGCTGGTCTCCAACTCGTGAGTTCAGCCAATCCACTGGCTTCGGCCTCTCAGAGTGCTAGGGGTGCAGGCATGAGCCCCCATGCCCAGCCTAAGAAGTAAGTTTTACCTTCCCTAATTAGAAGCCGACAGTGTGTGAACAAGCAACATCAGTGGCCAGACAACACTTTATAATTTTCAGTGTCACTACCTGCCAGTAGCACTGCTATTGCCATAACTGCATGATAATCCCCTCATACCTCATGAAAACCAGCTTGACACAACTAATAGATTGACTTTATCTAAATACTACACTATCATCTACTATAAGCTGAATTGTGTTCCCCAAAAGTCAGATGTTGAAGCCCTAATCCCTAGTGTGACTGTGTGTGGAGGTCTAAATTATCTTTAGGCAGTAATTTAATGTTAAGTGAGATCATGAAGATGGCACTTGGATCAGGACTATGGCCTTCAAAGAGGAAGTTTGTGTGCGCTCTCTCTCTCCCCCCACTTTCCTTTCTCTCTCTCTACCATGTGAGGACACAGAATAAAGGTGGTCTTTTGCAAGCCAGGAAAAGAACCCTCACTAGAAACCAAACCCTGACAGAAATTTGATCTTGAACTTTTTAGCCTCCAGAATGGTAAGAAAATAAATTTCTGTTTTTTGCACCATGATGGTAATTTTTTATGGAAGCCCAAGCAGCCTAATTCATCATCTTCATTATATTGTAGCTTTCTCTCCCTTATTCATCGTTCTCTTTTTCATTTCATTAAAAAAAATTCTTTTTACTATGCAACATAAAGTGTGGATACATAGCAAATATTTTCATTGTGCTCCACATTTTGGAGAATATTTTATCTCACAGGTGGGAACAGTATGCATTAGTTTCTAAAAACAAATACTATGAATTAAGAAAATAATTTCATGAAGACTGAAAAGTGTGAGTTAAGAATTTGGAAAATGCTATGAACAATATAATTTTTCTTTATGCTTAAAGTTAAGATAGACACAAAAGGAATAGCATCATTGCTAACTACAGTCTCATTTAGAAAACTCAGTCTGAGAAGAGAATTTCCGCACCGTATGTGTCTGTCAAGCAAGTAGGAATGAGAACCTCACATTCTGATGCGTGTTTAATTCTTTAGACTCACAGATATTATACAACATTTTGAATCAACTTGAAAATGTTTGTAGTCCTGGAAAATTCTTGAGGATCAGAAAAAATATCACTAGGTAACGGGGACAAATATTATGCAAAGTTTCAAAAGAGAGAAAGGAGAATCCTGGGATGAAATCTTCACTGAATTTGGAAGTAAACCCTGGGAAACCTAGAAGAGATTACTAAATAATAATTTGTAGGTATTTTGCTGCAGTGCAATCATTCTAACCTGACATGAAAAACAGCATGATTTGGAGAATGGAGTGGGATCTTGGTGGGGGTGGACAGTGTGTACATGGGTGGGAATCTGGCATAGGATAATGAGGACATGTTATATCCAGTGTAAGCATCTCTGAATCCACATTCTGCCAGTCACAGACACAGTGACCTTGAGGACCTTGAACTTCAGCCTTTTTGTACATGAATGCAAAAAATAACATCCAATTTTCAGAGTTTGAAGAAGATTAAAGCATGTATAGGAATAGAAGGCATGCCGAAATGGATGATTTCTTCATTCTAACAATGTTTTTTCTTGTAAACAATAGACAAACAAATAATGCTAGCAAAACTGTAGCAGCACACAAAAATCAGAGTGGAAAGAAGGGCAGAAGTTCTGTCACTGTGCTGCAGGTACCACTTCCTGTATTTTAACAGCCCCATGCAATTTGGTTAGCTTCCAACTGAGCCTCCATTTCTTCACCTCTAGACCGAAGATTATCTCAATTCACACGTTACTGGCACTTGGGAAACTGGTGCTAAATAAATGGGGAACATATGTAGTAAATGTAGAGGAAAGTGAAACACAGAGAGATTAGGAAAACTGCAAGAGAAAGTGAGTTATCCTATGATAAAGGCCACGTTTACACTCAGGCCCACATGCCATTAGATCCTTTCACTCCCCTGCCTCTAAAAAAGGCTGACCCACGATGATGTAAAGCTGGCAGGGATAGCTAATTCACATTATCTCAGTCGTCACGAAGTCAGTTTGAACTAAAAAGATAATGCTTACATAGAATTTTGCTTTAGGAAGTCTGACAATTAAGTTTGTGAACTCATCCTAGAAAAAGGGCTATCTTACCTCATGGCTGAACATCTCAACAGTCACCAGACAGCCAAGGGGAGTACTTTGAAGGTGACCATAGTGATATTCAGCAGCGAGGTTTGTAGCACTTTTTTGGGGATGAGTTTGCAAACTTGTCAGACCTTGTAAAACTCAGTTACTCCATTATAGCATAGGGGAAACTTGGTTTGGAGTTTGCACACATGATAAAATTCTGGGAGTTTTCTTTGATCACACACTTAAATAGCACAATGCAGAAATAATGAGAAAATCTAGTAAATGGGCTTCATTAATAGGAATACCATCCAGATTATGAGAATCTAAATAAATTGCTCATTCTGTGCTGCCAAAGCATGACTGGCTTTTGTTTGTTTAGATAACATTTTAACATTCTATATTTTCTTATTTATTATTGTCTCCAAGCATCGCTATTGGTTTCATTCTGCATCCTCTTTGGGAAGATGACCTACAACTTTCCTTTTCCCTTCCCTTCTCTTCCCCACCCCTTCCCCTCCCCTCCACTCACCTCCCTTCCCCTTCTATTCCCTTTCTTCCTTTCCCTTCCCTTCTCTTCCCTTCCCTCCCCCTTCTGTCCCCTGCCCTCCTTTCCCTTCCCTTCTCTTCCCTTCCCTCCCCCTTCCGTCCCCT
>NW_003852708.1:279057-289245 GCF_000181295.1 Otolemur garnettii
CTTCTCTTCCCTTCCCTTAAGGAAACATACCCTTAAATTTTTTCAGTAGGAAAACTACATCAAAAAACTATTCAGGGGGTCAATTTTTCCTTTCTCTTCTCTTCCCTTCCCTTCTCTTTTTTCTTTTCTTCTTCTTTTTCTTATTTTGAAATAAATTTAAGGGGCACAAGTGCAGTTTTGTTATGTGGATATGTTGCATAGTGGTTAAATCTGGGCTTTTAGTGCAGCCATCACCCAAATAATGTACATTTTATCCATTGAGTAATTTCTCATCCCTCGCCCTTCCAAGTCACCAGCATGTATTATTCTCCACTCTGTGTCCACATGTGTGCATTATTAACTCCCAACTTACAAGTGAGAACATGAGATATTTGACTTTGTTTCTGAGTTATACAATTGGATTTTAAATTGATAAACTGCAGTGTTTGAGAGGGAGATCGAGTTGGGTCTAGAGACATGCTATAGAACATTCTCTTTGAAGGATTTTCTGTTACTGGCAGGCTATTGTTACACACAAATAATATTATTCTTTAAATGGGTTCACATTTGAAAGAGAGGAAAACATACCCTTAAATTTTTTCAGTAGGAAAACTACATCAAAAACCTATTGAGGAGGTCAATTTTGGACAAGTAAAAGGTATTCTTTTCTAAGAATTTACTCTGTGCAGTAACACCATTGGAACTAATTTGGTTTTGGTTGGGTCACAAACTTTGGGGGATAGCACTAAAAGAAGGCTTCTTTATAAAACTCAAGAATGAGTTAAATGGCCCAACAATGAATTCCCTTGTTGCTATGATGTCAGACTTGTTAAGTATTGACACCATCCTGC
Organism: Otolemur garnettii; assembly: GCF_000181295.1. Taxonomy (NCBI): domain Eukaryota; kingdom Metazoa; phylum Chordata; class Mammalia; order Primates; family Galagidae; genus Otolemur; species Otolemur garnettii. The sequence continues at coordinate 279,888 of NW_003852708.1, forward strand.
TTTTGCAGAAGCCCAACTTAATCCATGCTTCATGATAACCTGGTGGAGTGATCTTCAGAAACTGCAATTCTCATTTTGCCATTCCATTATTGTAAACCTCACAGGGACCCTCCAAACATCAACACGTGGCACCCAGACCCATCCTCGACCTGGCCCTATGTTATCCCATGCTTCCTCCCTCACCAACCTCATCACTTGCTCCAAGCATATTTGAAAAGCACATACTAGTTTCAGACAGGAGGAGGAGAGGGTTTTGAGATCTGCTGCACAGCAGGGTGATTGCAGTTAGTTAACAATCTATTATATGATTCAAAGTAACTGAGAGGGTAAATTTCAAATGTCTCACTATAAAGAAAAGATAAGAAAGTGAGGTGATGGATATCTTAATTAGCATGATTTAATCATGCCACATTGTGTAATATAGCAAAGCATCATATAATTGAATCCCATAAATATCTATAATGATTACTTAATAAAAATAATAGCAATAGTAAATAAATGAAAGAATGGCTAAGAAAAGAAAGGAAAAGCACACATTCTAACTTAGTTCTTTTCACGTACGGTTGCAATTTTCTTTCTCTTCCTCTTACAGTAACTTCCTAGAGTTTTACTCATTCTATAAAGCCCAGATTAAGTATCATTTCCTTTGTGAAACTTTCTACAATTTAACCTTCTTTGTTCTCAGAATCTGTACTATATTTTTCCATTATTATTGTCACTTTCTGGTCTTCCTTTCTGTCTTGTGCACATTTTAGTAGTTTGATTACTTTTAAGTTTTCCTTGCCTTACCAGTACTAAGTCTGGCCTGTAGACACTAGTTAATAAATGCATAAAGGAATAGCTAGATTCCAGGATTACTGACAAAATATCTCACTTGCTTCCATAATGTCAACCTAATTCCACCTTCAGCTATTGTCCCGGGTACATGGTCCTATTAGGCTGGTCTTGTCTACTTTGTTAAAGCTCACAGTCATTGCTGCCTCAATTTACTTGCAAATGATATTTCTCTCATCTGTCATAACAAACTTCTTCATACTTCTTTTCTTCAGTTCTACCCAGTGAGATATACTTATTTCAAATTTGATTTTTCTTAAGCCATTAGTCTTTATTGTTATCTAAGATGACAGAAATTTTATATTCTGTTGTCTTTTTAAAAAATTTCAGATTGATATGAGGGTATAAATGATTAGGTTGCAGCGTCTTGATGTTTTTATACAATACCTAGTACAATGCTTGGTGCCTACTGGAGGTTCAACATGTGTGGGGATGGCTATTGTTTTCTCTCCTTTTTGGCTGCTGTCTTTTGTTTGTTGGTTTTTCCTCTGCCATTTCTAAAAACATATATATTGTTTCAGTCCTAGTATATTCTTGGATTTGAAAACTCCTGTGGCAAAGTTGGGAAGGAGGTCATAATTTTTTATGATTATTTATCACAGTGCATGTATTTAGGGCTTCATGTAGCCCACCCTTTCTGGGTAAATGGGGGACTCTCCTTCATGATCCTGAGAATTCATGAGATGAGAAATAAGTGTTAGCACATGTGCTCCAACCTACCCTGACCCCTTCCACTCATTTTACCTTGAGGTTAAAGAAGGAAGAGGTGTAGAGAAGTGAGGAGCCAGCAATGGGAATGTTGACACGTAGTTTGGAGAGCTGCAGATTCTCTTCAGAGAGTCTGGCGGCCTGGGATTTAATGCAGAAAGGAGCAGGACTAACCCAAATTCGGCCAAGAGCAGGAGAACTTGCTGACAGAGAGGGGGCCTCCTGAGGTTTCTTCTTTTGCATCCTCTGAGACCTGAGTTACTTCATGTAGATAATTAGTTCCAGGGATGAGTTTATAGGAGAGAACATTCTAGAGGGATTTCTGCTCTTTCTAATTTATTATCTTCAGAATGATATTTGCCCTAGGGAATTTGAGGGCTGTCCAGCCAGGTAATATGAAAAATAGTATTAATAATGGCTTGATACTTTCCAGACAGTCCTCGTATGTCTGAGTGAGCTGAAGGCAAGACCTTGAAATGATAAAATTGTTGTACAACAAGATTGAAATGGAGCCTCTGACTACATCAGATTTTCATGGGCTCCCCTTCAAAGAATGTGCAGAAGCACAGAATGATGTCCATCACAGGGGGATTTTTCTTTACAATTTTTATGGCTAAAACAACTGTATTAAAAAGTGGGCAAAATACATGAACAGAAACTTTTCAAATGAAGATATACTAATGATATCAAACTTAGGAAAAAATGCTCAACATCTCTAATCACTAGGGAAATGGAAATCACAACTACAATGAGATATCACCTAACTCCAGTGAGAATGGCTTGTATTAGAAAGTCCCAAAATAACAGATGCTGGCATGGATGTGGAGAGAAATAAACCCTTATATCCTGTTGATGGGAATGCAAACTAGTACAACCTCTATGGAAAATTGTATGGAGATTCATCAAAGAACTGAAAGCAGACCTACCATTCAATTCAGCAATTTCAATGCTGGGCACATACCCAAAGGAAAAAAAGTCATTTTATAAAAAGGACACCCAAACTCAAATGTTTATAGCAGCATAATTCACAGTTACAATGACATGGAAACAACTCAAGTGCCCACCAATACATGAATGGATTAGTAAACTGTGGTATATGCATACTACGGAGTACTACTCAGCCATAAAAAGGCAATCTAGTATGTTTTTGGACAACCTAAAGGGAACTAGAAACCCTCCTTGTAAGTGAAAAATCACAAGTCTGAAGAAACAAGTGCATGTACTCAATACCAAATTGGAACTAATTGATCACCATTTAAGTGCATACATGGAAATGAATTTCAATCAAAATCAAGCTGGGGAAAGCAAGGAGAAGGGGATGGGTAAATTCACAGCAATTGAGTACAGTGTGCACTATCTGGGTGAAAGGCACACTTATGTGTATAACTTTGACTCAATCTATGCAAAAACAAAGTATGTAAACAAAAAAATTATGGTTAATTACACATTAAGTAGTATCCTTTAAACATAAACATCACTTCAATTAAAAACTAGGATGCTCTCTAGATGGTTAGGTAATTATTTTCATGCCATGGGTGAAATTTATGGCATCTTTATTAAATACAGTGTTTAACAATACTATTTTCCTTGAAATATGGGCTTTTTCCATACTGTAAAACATTTATTTTGTTCCAATCTTCTAATATTGCTATTATCATCACCCTTCAGAAAACTTCAGAAAATGTAAGTTTCTTCTTTGTTTTTGGCTTTATTTTTGAACAATTTATTAACTGCAATTATGGGGGGGATTGGGCTCAACAGCTAGTCAGAGAAAGCTGTGCTGAGAAGGTGATATCTAGGCAGAAGTCTACAAATTTAGACGCAATCAGAAGGAACAACATGTAAAACCTTGAGGCAAAGCAAGCTTCAGGCATGTTTTATTTTTAACTTTTTATTTTGAAAGTTTTTGAAAATTTTAGAAAAGTTGTAAGAGCAATAATTCAACTCTAGTATAGCCTTCGCATATTTTTAGCAGCTTACATTAAAAAAAAATCATTCCCTCTCTCTCTTCTTGATCTTGAAATGTAGGAGTGGTTTAATTTCTGCACATCCTTGCCAGCATTTGTGATTGACAGTATTAGTATTTTAATCATTCCAACAGGTTTGAGCTGATATTGCATTGTGATTTTAAACTTGCATTTCCTTAATGACTAATGACTTAAACACTTTTTCATGTACATATTTATCATTCATGTATCTTCTTTGGTGAAATGTTTCTCCAGCACTTTCCCTATTTTCTAATTGGATTATTTGAGTTTTTTTACTTTTGATTTTTGAGAGTTCTTTATATATTCTATATGCTAGTCCTTTGTTGGATATGTAGTTTACAAATATTTTCTCCCACTCTGTAGCTTGTCTTTTCATTCTCTTAGTGAGATCTTTCATTAAATAAAACTTTTATTTTAGAATAGGTTAGATTGATTAATTTCTCCTTTTGTGGGCTGTACTAAAAGGAGTATTGCCCTTTAGCTATTTTTACATTCTAAAGATTTTCTCATATGATTCTGTTTAGACCTACTTTTATATTTTACACTTAAGTCCACAATGCATTTAAGTCTGTGACATATGATTCAATTCATTTGCATGTAAATTCATGATCCATAATTTTTGCACAAGGTGTGAGATTTAAGTTGAGGTTTGCTTGCTTTGCCAGTGGATGTCCAGTCATTCCGGCACCATTTGTTGAAAGGCTATCTTTTCTCCACTGAACTGATTTTGCATCTCAGTCAAAAATCTGTTGTGCATGTTTGTGTGGATCTATTTCTGGGTTCTCTGTAGTGTCCCTTTCATCTCTGTGTCTGTCCCTCCTCTAATACCACCCAATATTGATTACTGTATCTGTAATAACTCTTGAAATCAGGTAGCCTGATTCTTTCCTCTTTATTTGTTGTTTCCTCAAAATTGTTTAATTTTTGCCTTTCTATTTTATTTAAATTTTCATAAAAATTTTAGAATTATGTATCTCTACAGCTTTTTTTCCTGGAATTTTGGTAGGGATTTTGTATCAATCTATGTATCAGTTTGTAGAGAACTGGCATCTTTAATCCATCAAAAGAGTTTGCCTCTCCATTTATTTAAATCATCTTTCTTTATTTCATGTACGTTTTATAGTTTTTAGCATACAAATTCTAATCATAGATTGTTAGATTTGCAACAGTTGTATTTTCAGATTTCTTTCTGATTAATTATATATTTTTTAAAATGTCAGAATATTATAGGAGTACAAACATTTTGGTAACAGAGTTTGTTTTGTACATTTCAGATCAAAGTTGTAAGTGTGCCCTTAACCTAGAATGTGCACATTATACCTGCTGGGTATGAATTAACCCAATCCTTCTTCCTCCCTCTAACCTACTTGATTCCTGTTGAGCTTTATTTCCACATGCACATAAGGGTTGACCAACTGGTTCCAATTTAGTATGAGTACATGTGGTGTTTGTTTTTCCATTCTTGTGTTACTTTACTTAGAAAAATGGTCTCCAGGCCCATCCAGGCTGTTACAAAAGAGACAATCATTTTTTCAAATGGCTGAGTAGTTATGGTATAAAAATATCACATTTTCTTTCTTTCTTTCTTTCTTTTTTTTTTTTTTTTGAGACAGAGCCTCAAGCTGTCCCTCAAGCTGTGGCATCACGGCTCACAGCAACCTCCAACTCCTGGGCTCAAGCAAGTCTCCTGCCTCTGCCTCCCAAGTAGCTGGGACCACAGGCGCCCGCCACAACGCCCAGCTATTTTTTGGGGTTGCAGTCGTCATTGTTGTTTCGCAGGCCGGAGCTAGATTTGAACCTGCCACCTTAGGTGTATGTGGCTGGCGCCTTAGCCACTTGAGCCACAGGTGCCGAGCCAATATCACATTTTCTTAATCCACTCATGTATTGATTGGCATTTGCATTGTTTCCATATCCTTGCAATTGTGAATTGTGCTGCTATAAATATTTAAGTGCAAGTGTCTTTATGATAAAATGTTCTTTTTTCTTTTGAGTAAATACCTAGTAGTGGAATTGCTGGATTGAATGGTAGGTCTACTTTTAGTTCTCTGAGGTATCTCCATACTACTTTCCATAGAGGTTGTACTGGTTTATAGTCCTACCAACAGTGTATAAGTGTTTCCTTCTCCCCACATCTAGGCCAGAACTTTTTGCTTTGGGACTTTTTGATAACAGCCATTCTCATTGGAGTTAGATGATGTCTCATTATGGTTTTGATGATTAGAGATGCTAAGCATTTTTCACATGTTTGGTGGCCATTTGACTACCTTCCTTTGAAAAGGAAGTTCATGTCTTTTGTCCACTTTTTAATGGGATTGTTTGATTTTCTTTTGCTGATTTGTTTGAGTTTGTCATAGATTCTGGTTATCATCCCCTTATTGGATGTATAGCATGTAAATATTTTCTCCAATTTTGTGGGTTGTCTGCTTACTCTATTGATTGTGTCCTTGGCTATGCAGAAGCTGTTAAATTTGATGAGGTTGCACTTATTTGTTTGTGTTGTTGCTTTGTTTTTGAGGTCTTCTTTATAAATTCTTTCCCAAGACTGATATCTATAAGCGATTTTCCAACATAGTCTTCTGGAATTCTTATAGTTTTATGCCTTAAGTTTGAGTCTTTTATCTATCATGAATTAATTTTTGTTAATGGGGAGAGATGCAAATCCTGTTTGCATGTAAATCAGTGTTTTGCATGTGGCTATCCAGTCTTCCCAGCACCATTTATTGAATAGGGTTTCTTTTCCCCAGTGTATGTTTTTGTCTGCTTTGTCAAAAATAAGGCGGGAATAGTAGGATGGTTTATATCTGGGTTCTCTGCTCAGATCCATAGGACTATGTCTCTATTTTTTTTGCCAGTACCATGTGTTTTGGTTACTATAGCTCTGTTGCATAGCTTGAAGTCTGATAAGGAATGCTTCTAGTTTTGTTCTTATTATGTAACATTGCATTAGCTATTTGGGGTCTTTCTGGTTCTGTAAGAAACATAGAGCTATTCTTTCTAGATATGTGAAAAATGGTGTTGGTATTTTAATGGGGATTGCATTGAGTCTGTAAATCACTTTGGGTAGGATAGCCATTTTAACAATGCTGATTCTGCCTATCCACAAGCATGATATATTTTTCCATCCGTTTATATCTCTGCAATTCTTTCCTCAGTGTTTCATAGTTCTCCCTGTAGAAGTCTTTCACTTTCTTAGCTAAGTATATTCCTAGGTATTTTATTTTCTTTGTTGCTCCTGGGAAAGGTATTACATCTTTTATTTGATTCTCAGCTTAACTGTTGTTGGTGTATAGGAATGCTACTGATTTGTGTATATTGATTTTGTAGCCTGAGACTTTACTGAATTTATCAATTCCAGGAGTCTCTTTGATAGATCTTGGGATTTTCTACATATAATGTCATATCGTCAACAAAGAGCAATAATTTGATCTCTTTTTTCCCCATTTGGATACCACTGATTGTTTTGTCTTGCCTGATTGCTCTGGCTAGGGCTTCTAGAAGTATGTTGAACAGAAGTGGAGATAGTGGGCAATGTTTTCTGGTGGGGATGTTTTCAATTTTTCCCCATTCAATATGATGTTGCTGTGGTTTTTTCATATATAGCCTCTATAATTTTGAGGTAATTCCTACTTATGCTTATTTTGTTAAGTGTTCTTATCATAAAATGGTGTTAATTTTTGTTGAATGCCTTTTTTGCATCTATTGAGTGGATCATGTGATCCTTGTTTTTGTATCTATGTGGTGGATTACATTTATAGATGTGCATGTTGAATGATACTTATATCTCTGGGATGAAGCCTACTTGGTTGCAATGAATTATTATTATTATTATTAGTTTGATGTGCAGGTGAATTCAGTTTCCTAAGGTATTATGGGGAATTTTTGCATCTATATTAGTAAGAGAAATTGTCTGTTATTTTCTGTTTTAGTTGTGTTCTTTGCTGGATTTGGTATCAAGGTGATATTGATTTTGTAAAATGAGTTGGGAAGGATTTCTTCCATCTCAATGTTAAGGAATAATTTCTGTACTATAGGTAAAAACTCTTCTTTGAAAGAGGAGGGCAGGGACAAGGCTGCAGGATGATTCCACAGATCAGAGGCCCAATGGAGCAAATGTATCTGAAACCATTCTACTACCACTTTAACAACAGACCTTTCCTCTCTTGCCACAATGATACTGGCTGTGCTTTGAGGTGAAAACAATCACCAGCAACTTACCTGGCTCCTTCTACAGTGGGGTCTTTCAAAATCAGGGCCCTCAGTATTCTCCTTGGCACACAGAACTATGCTTCCTGACCTGGGTCAGGCCCATGCTGTCCCATGACCACTCCTACCAGGTCACCTGGTACAAGTCCTGGAGTCCTTGTGCCAACTGTGCATGGCAAGTGGCCACCTTTCTGGCCACACATGAAAATGTGAGCCTGACCATTTACACTGCCTGCCTCTACTACTTCTGGAGACAGGATTACCACCAGGGGCTGCTCAGGATGATTGAAGAAGGGACCCAAGTGTACATCATGTCCTCTAAAGAATTTCAACACTGTAGGGAAAACTTTGTGGACCACTGGGGAACGCGTTGTATCATGCGTTGAAACAGACTGAAGAAAAATTATGAGTTCCTGGTCACCCAGCTGAATGAGATGCTCAGTGACCCAATGGAGTGAATGTCTCCAAACACATTCTACAAGCAGTTCAACAACACACCTTCCCCCCGTGGTGAGAAGGACACCTGTGTGCTTCGAGGTGAAAGAAAATGAGAACAGCAACTCACCTGGCTTCTTCCCCAGGGGGGGGTCTTCCGAAACCAGGTCTTGTCCAGGACCTCTCCTCATGCAGAAGTGGGCTTCCTGACTTGGTTCCAGAAGGAGATGCCCCCTGACCACCACTATGAGGTCACCTGGTACATATCCTGGAGTCCCTGCTCTCACTGTGCATGGCATGTGGTTAACTTTCTGACCAGTAACCCTGACCATCTTTGCTGCCCACCTCTACTACATATATCGCCCAGAAATATAGCAGGGCCTTTGCAGGGTGTTTCAGGAAGGGGCCAAAGTGCACATCATGTCCCTTAAAGAATTTAAATACTGCTGGGCCAAGCTGGTGTACAATTCAGGAATGCAATTCATGCCTTGGTACCAATTCAATGAAAATTATCAATTACTGGTTATCCAGCTGAAGAAGATTCTCAACCTCTGAGATGACCTGCTCCAGTCCAGGATGGTCACCCACTGCTGCTGCTACCAGTGGAACGTGTCAGCACTCCTAACCCTCACCAGTGCCAATGGACCTTCTGGAAGAGCAATAGCTAACATTTCCCCTTTTTATAAAACTCCCCACCTTCTCTTTGCTCTGAATTTTAATTTTCTCTTCCCAAATACAACATTAAAGGGAGAAAAAAAAAACAAAAACAACTCTTCTTTGTAGGTTTGGTAAAATTCAGGTGTGAAAGTGTCTGGTTCAGGACTTTTTTTTTTGTTGGAAGATCTTTTTATTGCTGCTTCAATTTCAGTGCTTGATATTGTTCTGCTTAGGAGTTCAGTATCTTCCTGATCAATCTGAGAGGCTGTATGTTTCCAAAAATGTGTCCATTTCCTCTACATTTTCAAGTCTGGGAGCATGGAGATTTTTCTATTATTCTGAGATGATATTTTATACTTTTGTGATATTAGTTCTTTCCTCATTCTCATTTTTAATTGAATTTAACCTAGTTCTTTCTTTTCTGTGTCTGATTAATCTAATAAAGGTTTGTAAATTTTGCTTATCTTTCCAAGAACCAACTTTTTGCTTCATTAATATGCTTTATAGTTCTTTTGTTCTTGATTTCATTT
>NW_003852708.1:289598-290011 GCF_000181295.1 Otolemur garnettii
TATTTTTTAAATTTGTTCAGATAGGTCTGATGGCCTAGAGTGTGATCAATATTAGACAATGTTTCATGTGCTGATGAGACGCATGCATATTCAGTAGTTTGGGGGTAGAATGTTCTGTAAATGTCTGTTAGGTCCATTTGTTTTAGAGATGTGGTTAAGTCCATTGTTTCCTTGCTTATTTTCTGTTTGGAGAATCTGTCCTGTTCTGTCAGTTGGGTGTTGAATTCCCCAGTGATTATGGTGCTGACATTTATCATTTTGCTTAAATCTAGTAGAATTTGGTTTATGAATCTAGGCACTCCTTTGTTAGGTGCACATATTTAGGATGGTTACATCTTCTTGTTGAATTGTTCCTTTCACCATTACATATTGACCATCTCTGTCTCTCTTTACTCTTGTTGATTTGGAATCAA
>NW_003852708.1:290190-295043 GCF_000181295.1 Otolemur garnettii
GGAGTTTAAGCTATTCACATTTACTGAAAATATTGATATGTGTGGTAGATTTCTGTTCATTGTGTTGGATAGATCCTTATAACTTTGTTTCACCTCTTGAGCTATTGTGGCATCTGGGCTCTGAACTTTAGCTCTTGGATGAGTGTCTATTGTGCTGATCATTGTATGATGCAGGTCTGAGTATTTCCTGCAGGGCAGGTCTGGCCTTTGCAAATTCCCTCACCAATCCTTATCTGACGAAAATCTGTATTTCTTCCTTGTAGAAGAGAATTAATTTGTAAGATACAAGATTCTAGGCTGGCCATTATTCTATTTTAGAATGCTGAGAATGGGTCCTCATTCTTCACTGGCTTATAGGATTTCAGTTGAGAAGTTTGCAGTGAGTTTGAATGGCTTTCCTTTGTAAGTTACTTCCTGTTTTCACACTACTGTTCACAAGAGTGCTTCTTTTGTGATTATTTTGGACAGGCTGATGATTATATGTCATGGTGACTGCCTCTTTATGATGAATCTCCCAGGAGGTCTGTATCCTTCTTATACCTAGACATTTAGATTTCTAGCAAGGCCTGGGAAATTTTCTTCAATTCCCTCAAATAAATTATCCAATCCTTGTGAATTTTCTTCTTCACTCTCAGGGATGACTATGATTCTTATAGTTAACCTCTTTACATAGTCCCACATTTCTTGTAGGCTTTGGTTGTTTCCCTTGCATCTCTGTTCTTTCTCTTCCACAGACTTGTTTAGCACAAAGGTATTATCTTCAAGTTCTGAGATGCTTTCTTCTGCCTGGTTGAGCCTATTCTGAAGGGTTTCCACTGTGCTTTGTAATTCTTTGAATAAAATTTTAATTTCTAGAAGTTCTGTTTGGTTTTTCTTTAATACTTTAATACAGTGTAGTCATTTCCTTCATTGTGTTTGTGCCTTCTTTGTGGTGGGTTTCAATTTTCTCTTGTATTTCCATGAGCTTACTTATAACCCATGTTTGAAATTCTTCATCAGTCATTTTAATCTTTTCATTTAGGCTGGTATCCATTGGTAAAAAGTTATTGTTTCTTTTAGGGGATGACCTTTCACTTTGATTTTTCATATTTCCCCAATTTTTCTACTGGTTCCTTCTCATTTGGCTTCTCTATTAAGAACCAGAGATGTTGGGGCTGCCTTATGGGCTTGTCTCTGAAACCCAAAAGATTAGTCCTTAATCTTGTTAAGGGAGAAGAGTAACAGTTCTGAGTTGCCTATGGGTTACTCTAGCAGATTTAATGACCCTTTTGGATTACCTCTGACTTGCTGCCTTCACCTCTTCCCAACAGTGAGTGAGGTCCTTCAGCTCACTTTCAGTAATGGTAGGTGGCACTTGTGAGTGTGAGTCACCCATACCTTGTTTGCTTGAGTTGAAAGACACATTGAATGGCTATGTCATTGTTCTCCCTATCATTGGTTGATGTTTGTATGAGTGATTCAGCTGCTGAGATGTTCTTTTGTGCCCATGGTAGACTCTGCTTCCACATTTGGTGTACTTGAGCTTTAGGAGGGATCCTGTAGCTCCCAGGGGTTTTCTTTTTTTCTTTTCTTTCTTTTCTTTCTTTCTTTTTTAGAGACAGAGCCTCTCTTTGTTGCCCTCAGTAGAGTGCTGCAGCATCACAGCTCACAGCAAGCTCCAGCTCTTGGGCTCAGGTGATTCTCTTGCCTCAGCCTCCCAAAGTAGCTGGGACTACAGGCACCCACCACAACACCTGGCTTTTTTTTGTTGCAGTTTGGCTGGAGCTGGGTTTGAAACTGCCACCCTCGGTATATGGGGCCAACACCCTACTCACTGAGCCACAGGAGCTGTCCTCCCAGGGGTTTTCTTGCTCTCCACCACCACCACCACAAGGCAGTTTGTTGCTAGGTTGTGTGAGCCTGAAAAGATTTACAAAGCTTCAGCAGGGCTCAGCTGTTGCTTTTCTGGCCATTTGTGGGGAGCTGCTGGTAAAAGGATCAGGACAAGCTCTAGAGACCAGTGTAGCTGTTCTCCAGGGAGAGTCCTAAATGCTTATATGTTAAAGTGCTGACTGGGTTCTTTCTGCCCTTATCCAGTAGCACAGTTTTTCAATGGGGAGGGGTAGGCATTCCTCCACTTACCGGGTAAGATTTAGACAGTAGGTGTTGTAAAGGGTCAGTAGGTAGTGCTTGCTGGTCGGAATAAGCTGCAATGTTGTTTCAGAGTCCTGGACCAGCTACAGTCCCTCAGGTAAAGCACTCCAATGCCCCAGCTGGTGGGTGGGGCCCTGGAGCTTTCAGATGCAGTTGAGGTGGGTGGGGAGTGCAGCTGGTTTGGGTGAGGTTGCCCTTGGGTTCCACAGAAGCTAACCAGTTAGCTGTTGTGGTGAGAATTAAAGGTCTGCTCCCAGTTTCTGGGTGGTGCCCCACTACAGAGAGGCTGAGATGGATTCATCCAGCCAGAAAAACTGTTTATGAGAGAATATGCAAATCACTTATTTCCCAAAACCAGTGACAATGATATACTAAACAGTCACAAAAGGAAATGATGTTCCAGTCCTATTTCCAGGTATCATCACTAATGACATCTTTCAGCTCTAGCTTTGAGCTCAAATTCTTTCCTCTGATCATAGTACAAGAGAATCTATAGCTTAGCACTTATCTATCCTCTTTTTTTTCATTCTCAAGAGTTTCCTAGACTTCACCACACTATAATTTAGCAGTAATTGATAGGTAATATCTATGGAATTCTCACGGACAGAAATATTTTCTGTGCAATTGTTTTTCATTTTATGATCACCATAATCCTTTGAATTAAATTCTACTGTTTCCATTTTACTGCTGAAAAAATGGAAGCTTATGGAGCTGAGATAATTTGTAAAAATTATAAAATTTTTAAGATTCAGAGTTCAGACTGACACCCAAGTTTGTCTATTTCTAAGTCCTTACATATTCAAGTTTTATTTATTTATTTATTTATTTTTTGAGACAGAATCTCACTTTGTTGCTCCAGGCTAGAGTGTTGTGAAGTCATACTTCACAGCAACATCAAACTCCTGGCCTCAAGGGATCCTCTTGCCTCAGCCTCTCAAGTAGCTGGGACTATATGCACCTGTCATGATGTCCAGATAATTTTCCTATTTTTAGTAGAGACAGGGTCTCAGTTTTGCTTAGGCTAGTCTTGAACTCCAGCTCAGGCAATTCACCACCTCAGAGTGCTGGGATTACAAGCATGAGCCACTGGCTCAAATTTGCTTCAGAACTTTTATTTTCCCAAGTATTTTTGATGCACAGTTGTTTGAATCCACATATGTGGAACAGCAGATAAGGAGGGTCAATTGTATGTCAAAACTGTTGATATTAAAATTTAAGCTATTTTATGTAAATCTTTATTTACAAGCAGACACAAAAAAATGCACATACAAAGAATTGTAGATACTTCCAGGAAAAAAGATAACTATGCTTAAAATATATACACACATACAACTTTACAAATCCAATGCAAATTTTAGAAAGATGAAGTTTAGCAATATTTGTTATCTAAGCAAATAATATAGGCTTATGGCCATTCTCAGAGTCCTTAATTGTATGCTAAAAGCTTTCCATAAGTTCTGAAATAAAAAGATAATTTAGGCATAAGATAATTAGGCATATGAACATTAATTCAAATCTTTTCTGCTGCAGATTTGGTGTGAATCTAATAGAATTCACTTGTCCAGTAAAGGGAAATGCTAAAGAAACTTCAAATGCCAATAGAAGTTTCTTGTAAACACTTTATTATATAGAGAAAAGTGTCATATTCAGGTACAAATGAAAAATTTCTCTCCAGTTTTAGATAGATATACCTATTTTCAGAGTTCTAGAAAAGAAAAAAGGGATTTTATTCTTTGAAAAGAAACTTAAAATTATAATTTGCAGCCTGAAAAGTTATAGTTTGAAATTATTTACTAATTATCTTCCATCTCAATAAATATCAGTTCCATTTTATTTAATTTAATGGGAAAAGTGTGTGATAGCATGGTCTGAGAGAGCAGGTTCTAGTTTGGGCAGCCACTAGCTATTCGCTGTTTGACCTTGAGTAAGCCACAATGTAGTTGAAATGAATTTCTTCATATGTAAAATTAGACGTTAAAAGTTACCTTTCTTAAACTATATGCAAGATTGTACTTTTTAAATCAATAAAGTATGAACAGCTGAGATCCAAGAAAATCAGATAAATTCTATTTTCTGCTGTTTTTTTTTAGTGCAAAGCATACTGCTAATGCCGGCTTAAAAAGCTAAAGAAAATGTTGCATTCAAATTATTTTTGGCAGCTGTATGGAAGGCTGACAGTCTCACCTTGTGTTTCTGTTTGGGAGGGGCTCTGTAAGAGGTGAGACTAGACATGCAGAGTGAATGTGGGGGAGGGAGGAGGCATAGACACTGGCCAGTCACTTGTATAGGGATGTACTAGCTGAACACCAGCCTCCTGATGTGGCACTATCCAAGTAGGAGGTAAAAACATGCTGCGTGGAGGGAGGGAAGGAGTGAAGATTCTCTTGGCCTGTCAACATGGCAGTGACAGACCCTAGTGTTCCCTGTATCTGTGTCTCCCTTATTCTATTCTTTTCTATGTTGGGGGTGCAGATTCAACTCTTTGAGGTTATACAAAATGATGTAGCATTTGCATATAATCTTTACACACCCTCCCCATACTTGCATGATTTTAATTTTGTGAGTCCAGAACAAATATGTTTTTTTTTTTTTCTTTTTTGGAGACAAAGTCTCAAGCTGTCACCCTGAGTAGAGTGCAATGTCATCACAGCTCACAGCAACCTCAAATTCTTGGGCTTAAGCAATTCTCTTGCCTCAGCCTCCCTATTTTTTTTTTTTTT
>NW_003852708.1:295794-296742 GCF_000181295.1 Otolemur garnettii
CAGAATTGGCTGTCTTATCCCTGAAGAAACTCCTGGCTGATCTCTGGAATTGAAGTAAAAAGGACTGGCAGAATCTTAGGTCTTCTACTATCTGGGAAGAACAGGGGTGAGTGAGGATTTTAACACGAGTTTTATTGTAGCAATGAGCCTTATATCTGTGTCTGTATCTTGTATCTGGAAATATAATTATATCTGATAGTTCTGTGAGAGTTTATATTGACTAGGTCATCAGAGTAATGGGTTTCTCAATGCCAACTTGTAATTTGGAACTCTATCTTGGAATAGACCTACTGTATCCAATTCAGAAATTATCAAATGTACCAAATTCTAACAAAGTGAATCCAAGGTAGATCAGAAGTGATTATGTTCTGTTTCTTCATTCCCAGCTGTACCAACACAAAGGTGTCTTCTGAGCCTCGATGCACGCACAATAGACCAACCTCTTTAATTTCTTAAAGAAAATGATAGTCAATTTGAATAGAAAAACCTCTGTGTTAGTCTGTTTCAGCTTAGGAGCAAATCAAGTTTTACAAGCCTTCTCTGTTGATCTTGAGAATGATGACAAGCTTTTTCCTCCAAACTGTTTGTAAAGATGGGTTTTATTGTTAGGTTTGTATGTGAGGCTCATGGTTCTGCAGTAGTAAATGATCAGCCTTATAAGTAGGTGAGAAATAGGAACAGAAGAGGAAGGCAGAATGAGTGAAATATTGAGCTAACAGCTAGAACTGAGTGCTTTATGAATTTGATATGAAATTGTAATGCAAACACTGGCTATTCTTTTGACTCTCCTGGCACTGAGAGATTGTTCATTGCTGACATAGAGATTCTAATGCTTGGCCTGCTCACCGTGCAGGGCTGTTTGAGGATGGACTGAAATTGTAAATATAAAAGCTCTGAAACAAGGTCAATGTATTGCTGGGTGGCGCCTGTGGCTCAGTTAGTAGGGCG
>NW_003852708.1:297939-300637 GCF_000181295.1 Otolemur garnettii
TTCTGTTCTCTCATTCTCACTACTTCCTTCTCTCTTCTTGTGTGTTGCCCAGATGTCATTCGCTATTGTCACACTGGACACAAGCCTAGGTGGACATTAGCACTACAAGACAAAGTCTCCATTAAAGCCCAGGCATAGACTCTGGAAATCAGGAAGAGGTGAAAGTGCTCATGGCACATATCCAATGTCACCAGTCACATAGTCATGTGAGATCTGGGTGGGCTTTCAAACAGGATCCAGACTCTTCTCTATCTTGCATAAGGAAAAGCCAAGATATAGGGAGACAAACTGGATTTCAGGCAAGGCATTTGCAGACCTGCCTCCTGTATAGGCAGAATCAAGTTTACCATGTCAACCCTTTCTTGTAGGATTAAAATTTACCGTGAATTATCATAATCAAATCGTATGCCACTAAGGAATTGGCTGACGCATGGTTTCTCTGAACATTAGCCATGAATTTTATCCTTTGTGGCTTTGCATATACTCCTTCCTCTCTCTTCTTGAAACATATATTGCTTGACCTGCCACATGTCAAGTTTTTATTTGTTATTTGGAACACCAGAACAATTCTTAGGTCTATCAGTCTCCCTTAATATAAACTCTTCTGCAAGAGTAATTTGAGTAACACTCAGCCTTTCAACATATCTCTTAAAGAACTTTCTATTTTTGCTTTCTTTCTCATTATTGCCATATATTATTCATCAAGAAAGGCAACTCCAGAGTCAATTTAGCCTCTATCTTCCAGGGGCATCAGGCACATGGCCTCAGATATAATAGGCATCAAAAGGGTATACTAAAAGAGGAAAGAAAGGGCAAGTGCCTCTCTAACTTCACAGACCTATAAATGGAAATTGAAGAGCCTCTAGATAATCTTTATCTGCCCTCTTATCCAGTTCTTTCATTGTTTTTCCATAATAGCTGGTGAAGATTATGGGACGGGACAATGACAGCTACCTACAGACATTCGTCCTGGTGGGATTTTCTGATCGACCTCAGTTGGAGATGATTCTCTTTGCATTTATTTTGGTCTTTTACATCCTAACCTTGGCGGGAAACACTGCCATCATCCTCTTGTCAATCATGGATGCCAGACTCCACACGCCCATGTACTTTTTTCTTGGGAACCTGTCTTTCTTGGACCTCTGTTTTACAACAAGCATTGTCCCTCAGCTACTGTGGAACCTTTGGGGTCCAGAAAAGACCATCACCTATCATGGCTGCGTGGCCCAACTCTACATTTACATGGTGTTGGGCTCAACTGAGTGTGTCCTCCTAGCTGTCATGTCCTATGACCGCTATGTGGCTGTCTGCCGGCCCCTGCACTACACAGCAGCCATGCACCCACGTCTCTGCTTGCAGCTGGTAACTGTGGCCTGGTGCTGTGGCTTCCTAAATTCCTTTGTCATGTGTCCTCAGACAATGCAACTCTCCAGGTGTGGACGTCAAAGGGTGGACCACTTCCTGTGTGAGATGCCTGCTCTTATCGCCATGTCCTGTAAAGACACCATGCTAGTGGAAGTCTTTGCCTTTGTCCTGGGTGTTGCCCTCCTCCTGGTGCCCCTCTCCCTCATCCTCATCTCCTATGGGATGATTGCTATCACTGTGCTGAGGATCAAGTCAGCAGCAGGGCGCAAGAAGGCCTTCAACACCTGCTCTTCCCACTTAACAGTGGTCTCTCTCTTCTATGGAACCATCATCTACATGTATCTGCAGCCAGCTAACAGCTACTCCCAAGATCAGGGGAAATTCCTCACTCTCTTCTACACCATTGTCACTCCCAGTATCAACCCCCTCATTTATACTCTGAGAAATAAGAATGTGAAGGGAGCGATGAGGAAAATTCTGGGGTGGGAAAAAGGGTCTGGGGGAGCCTAAGTGAGGGGAACATTTCAGTAGTTTAGATGATTTGCTGGCAGTGCTCTCTTAGGTATGTCTGCAACCTTGTGGAGAACTACTACTCATAGAGTAGAATGACTGAAGAAAATTGTGCAAAAGTAGGTGCAATGCTTTTGAGTTTGACTCATCCTCTGCCCTCTGAATGTGAAATGGTGGCCTTCTGACTAAAGGTGCCTGCTTTAGGAAACCTCTGGTGCATGTTGCATTTTCCTCATCATGATTTATCTACAACTGCAGGGGACCTAGACAACTAATTCAACCACACAAAGTCACTGGGCAGTCTGCAGACCATGTCAAATAAAAATGGAAACAATGCGAGTGGCTTTTCCTCAAAGCTCCTTTTTTAATGATACTGATAGCTTTTCAAAGAGGGAAGAGTCAAAACCAGTAAAACCACAGTGCTCTGTCCTGGGTATAGGCTGGTTTTCCATGTGAAGGGGTGTCCTTTGAGTTTCTTTTGAAAAGAGTCTGCTCAGTGTTATTTGCACCTTCTCCTTAACCTTTTCTCATAGCCAAAGTGTTTATTAGAGAGCAGACTAGAGTTGGGCACTCAAGTCTTTGGAAAGAACAGAGCAAATGACACATATCTGGAAAAAGTTAATGACTTTATTCTCCTTAGTGGGTTTTCTTTTCTAGTTGTTTGGGATTCATGGAAGGCACAAAGAATTAGGTTACACTGATGGCATTTGTTAGGTAAAGTCCTTCTTATAATTGTGTCCCACCCCCAAGATGTGTGCCATACACCATGATCCCCATCTCCCTCTCTCCTCTCCTCTCCTTACTCCCTTCTTCCCTTATCCCC
>NW_003852708.1:302618-303671 GCF_000181295.1 Otolemur garnettii
CTCCGGTGTATGTAGCTGGTGCCTAGTCGCTTGAGCTATAGGCACCAAGCCAGTTTTTACCCTCTTTGCAAATGATGTGACAAAAAAGCAGAGAAGCCGAAGGAGTTGCTCAAATTACAAAGCAAGTGAGGGAGCACACTCCCATTGAGTTATCTATTTCATTTGCTAAATTTGATTCTTGCAAATTCAAGTCCTGTGTGGTTAAAATTTGAACTATTTAGTAGCCAAAGACTACTTTCTACTTGATAAAAAGAGAACATTTATATTTTCCTTTTAAGCTCAAGAAGTCATCCATAGAGAAGCATCCTGGATATAAAAGATGGAAGACATTTTGTCTATTGCCCCAAATATCAGTCTTTTTCTTTATTCTAGGTCTCTTGGTTGAGTTTCTGTGGCATTACAACCCCTGGCAAATCATCCTCACATATATGATGAGTGCATTCCCAGCTGATTTGGAATAGGACACTATCTACAGCCGTGACATAATTTTCCAAGTGTATTTTTTTTTTTTTTTTTGAGACAGAGTCTCACCATGTTGCCCTTGGTAGAGTGCTGTGGTGTCACAGCTCACAGCAACCTCAAACTCTTGGGCTTAAGTGATTCTCTTGCCTCAGCCTTCCAAGTAGCTGAGACTATAGGTGCCCACCACAATGTCTTGCTATTTTTTGGTTGTAGTTGTCATTGTTGTTTGGCTGGATTCAAACCTGCTAACTCTGGGTATGTGGCTGATGCCATCAGGCAATCTATTCCTTTTGAGGCTTTACATTCTTGTTTTTTAGATTTTGTTTTTAGTAATATGCTTCAGTATTTTCCCGTTCATTATCTGTAAAGTGAAAAGTGTTCTCTCCCAGGTGTAAGAAACAACCTTTAATGTCCCCTTTTATATTAGGTAAATAGGGTATCTCATAAGTTCTCAGAGGACTTTGAAGCATACTTTAGCACTCCAGTATAAATTTGGGGTTGGGGGTAAGGTGGTGATTCAGGGTAATTGCTGATTATATATCCTTTGTGGGTAATACCATTTCAGACTCTTTGGATTGTGGGGATGAATGC
>NW_003852708.1:303969-311213 GCF_000181295.1 Otolemur garnettii
CAGCCTTCCAAGTAGCTGAGACTATAGGTGCCCACCACAATGTCTGGCTATTTTTTGGTTGTAGTTGTCATTGTTGTTTGGCTGGATTCAAACCTGCTAACTCTGGCTATGTGGCTGATGCCCTAGCTGCTGAACTATAGGCACTGAGTGCCAACTGTCTTTTACTCTTTTATCAAAAAGCCTCCTACATTCATGCTATTTCTGTGATAATTTTCAGTGGATGAAGTCAACAAGTATTTATTAAATACAAACTATGCACTGGAAATTTTAAGAAACTCAAAGAAATTGACATGTTTGTAGAGTACCAGCCCACTTGTGGTTCTTAGGGTACACTATCCTGATCTCTGCCATAGTATTATCACTGAAAAAGTGGACACATTTTGCTATAGTATATTAACACTGCAATAGTGAGCACATTTTGTCATAGTATTCATACTGCAATAGTGACACATTTTGCTTCAACAGAACTTTAGTCATGGATATAGTTAGTGATGAATGGGAGTTTCAGGGTATGGAGTGGAGAATCAATTAACCCATCTACGAACTGGCCAGTGAGTTCTATGCTTTAGTTTGATGAACTTGGTTAATCTAATTTTTCTTTTTCTTTCTTTCTTTTTTTTTTTCTTTGAGACAGAGCCTCAAGCTGTCCCCCTGGGTAGAGTGCTGTGGCATCACAACTCACAGCAACCTCCAACTCCTGGGCTCAAGCAAGTCTCCTGCCTCTGCCTCCCAAGTAGCTGGGACCACAGGTGCCTGCACAATACCTGGCTATTTTTTTTGGTTGCAGCCATCATTGTTGTTTGGCAGGCCTGGGTTGGATTCGAACCCGCCACCTTAGGTGTATATGGCTGATGCCTAAGCCACTTGAGCCACAGGTGCTGAGCCAATCTAATTTTTCTTTATGAACTTAAGAAACCAACTTGAAGATATCTGCCCTATTCAAATTTTCATCAATTGGAAAGGAATTAGAATAAAATATTGTAATAAAATTGGAGAAAGTAATAAAGTAATAATGTAACAAAGTAAAATGAAGTAGAGAAGAGATTGAATAATGAGAAAAGATTAAACCAGATAATTGAACTAGAACATAAAACTGTGGACCTCTGGTGCTCTGTAGAAAGTATTTAAGGGTTTGGCACTTGTAGCTCAGTGAGTAGGGTACTGGTCACATACACTGAGGCTGGTGGGTTTGAGCCTGGCCCAGGCCTGCTAAGCAACACAACACCTGCAACCAAAAAATGGCCAGGTGTTGTGGTGGGTGCCTATTGTCCTGGCTACAGGGAGGCTGAGGCAAGAGAATCGCTTAAGCCCAAGAGTTTGAGTTTGCTGTGAGCTGTGATACCAGAGCACTCTACCCAGGGCAACATAGTGAGACTCTGTCTCAAAAAAAAAAAAAAAAAAGAAGAAAGCATTTAAGAAGAGCAGAAAGACAATAATGGCATGTGGTATTAAGATGCAAGTATTTCTCCCTGATAGAAAATTTATGGCAGGTAGGTAGAGCAAGGTTGATTGTAAATGGTGTTAAATCCCGGGTATAGAGGTTATGACATACTTAAAAAAAAAAAAAACACATAGCACTAGTAAGATAAAATTTTACTAGAGGAATATTTATCTTGGACCAGTAGATGCACCATGCACTAGAATTTACATTGGGATATGTTTCCTGCCTGGGAGGATAACCCTTTGGACTCCGGGGTGCTCTACAGTGGAGCAGGCTCAGAGATACTGCTACATTTTAACCAGCTTTGTAAGAATATTTTATATGAGAATGGCAGTTCATCATTTTTGGTGAGAAAAAAGCAACCTTTCAACTATAGCATTTCTTCTTGCTTCTGAGCAGTAGACTGTATTTCTTTTAAGAAGCCACGTGGGGAAGCAAAATGATCAGAAGGTGGCGTAGTCAACATGAGAAACTAATCAGGAATTTGATTGTAATTTAACATTTTATAGAACCATTTTTGCTAATAAACAATACTTAACACTTGTGTAGTATTAACTATGTGCCAGGCATTCTTGTAAACATTCTGCCTTAGTCGCTTGGATCCTTAAAACTACCCTGAGAAGAGATGAAGATGCAGAGAAGTGATGTGACTCAGCACATAAGTGCTAGAGTCAATCTTTCACCCCAGTGCATCTGGTTTTAGAGTTTATGCCCTTGACTTCGGGATACATCCTTGCTCCACTCAAAGCTGACTGAACCAAGGATCCATATGGCCTAGATTTTGTCTGATGAACTCCTAGTTAGCAACCTCTGCTAGAGGTAAGGGGAGCTTGAAAGTGAGCTGAGTTAGATGAATGAAAACGTGCTGGGACTTTATTTTTTTATTTTTAATTTTTTTTTTGAGACAAAGTTTCACTTATTAACCCTTAGTAGAGTGCCATGGTGTCACAGCTTGCAGCAACCTCCAACTCCTTGGGCTTAGGCGATTCTTTTGCCTCAGCCTCCGAGTAGCTGGGACTACAGGCCTCCTGAGTAGCTGGGACTACAGGCTCCTGCTACAACGCCCGGCTATTTTTTTGTTGCAAATTGGCTAGGGCTGGGCTTGAACCCACCACCCTCGGTATATGGGGCTGGCACCCTATTCACTGAGCCAGAGGTGCCACCCATCATGCTGGGACTTTAAATAGTGGTTTTAGATGGTCAGACAAAGTAGTGAAAGACACACCACTAACGAACACAGAGACACAAAAGCAGACTAGGACGGGCTGGTAATGCTTCTACCACTACAGAAGTGACTGTCCCTTGTGAAAAGAGAGCCAGAGAAAAGCCTGCTTGCCACTCTCATGACTGTCTGTTCACAGACCTTCCAGGGAGGCCCTTCAAGTCATACCTGGCTTGAGGCGCTCAGTTGGCACACCCCTTCCGAAAACCAGGATGAAATAAAGAGTACCTGTCAGTGGTAGAGTATTGAAAGTTTATTAAAAGATGTAAAAAAGCTCTATAAAGTTAAGACAAGCTCAGCAGTAGAGGGGTGGCTGGAAGGGCTCACTACCCTCTAGTCAAATCTTTACTTCTTATAAGCTTTAAAGCTACCCTTATCTGGGGGCACCTGTAGCTCAGTGGGTAGGGCGCCGGCCACATACACCAAGGCTGGCAGGTTCAAGCCTGGCGTAGGCCTGCTAAACAACAATGACAACTGCAACCAAAAAATAGCCAAGCATTATGGCTGGTGTCTATAGTCCCAGCTACTTGGGAGGCTTAGGCAAGAGAATGGCTTAAGCCCAAGATTCTGGGGTTGCTATGAACTATGACTCCACAGCACTTGGCATACTGAGACTCTGTCTCAAAAAAAAAAAAAAAAGCTACATTTATCTAGTGTGACATTCTTATTTAATCTTTATTTCTCATTTTTACTGCTCCCCATGGGATGGAAAGCAGGCCAGAGACCAAACTGCATAGTCACAGCAACCCCCTTACTACCTTTCAATAAATCCTTCAAAGCTGGGGTTCCTGGGGAGCAGTGGCTCCTCTCCTGGTCCTGGATGGCACTAGAGATAAGGTCAGGGTGCAAGATTAACACCTATTGTGGAAGGTGGTAATTCTAAAATTAGTCCAGGACACAGAATCATTCACTCTGTAGGGAAGAGGACATCCCCATCCTCTCATGATCCTCTTTCTCAGTCAGCAGAGGGAGCCCTCTGCCCTGTGGTTCCTACTGCCTTTAGCTAAATTCATCCCTATGTTAATCTTCTCTGGCCCTAAGCTTTGTTTTGTTAATTTCTGTTTTCCTTGGGCTGCTCCCTGCTTTTCACAGATTCCCCCTCTGAATAATAGACAGGAGCTGCTTTTTGCTTTTCAGAGACCCCCCTTCACAAGTCTGATCACTTTATCATAAATTTAGAATCGAGGCGCTAAGTAAGATAGCAATAAATAATACTGAAACATAGATATCATGATGCAGATAGAGGCCAAAGACAAAGGTGGGGTTGGCTAGACAGGGTATGTGTAAAGTAGCTCCATGGGTGAGTGAGCTGGAAGGTTAGGGAAAAGAAACTGGATGATAGGAGAAGAAAAGAAGACACAAGATTCTTCTGTGAGAAAAAATTTGTGGCTTTCTTCAAGCTCCTTTTCTTATAAAAAGGCCTGGTAGTGTTGTGGTCCCTAACTTGAAGTTCATCAACTTTATATTTTAGTTATTTTGAATTTTTACATTAAAAATGTCATTTAAGGGGGGCACCTGTGGCTCAGAGAGTAGGGCGCCAGCCCCATATACTGAGGGTGATGGGTTCAAACACGGCCCTGGCCAAACTGCAACCAAAAAATAGTTGGGTGTTGTGGTGGGCGCCTGTAGTCCCAGCTACTGGGGAGGCTGAGGCAAGAGAATTGCTTAAGCCTAGGAGTTGGAGGTTGCTGTGAGCTATGTGACACCGCGGCACTCTACTAAGGGTGATAAAGTGAGACTCTGTCTCTACAAAAAATAAATAAATAAAAATGTCATTTAAATGTTTATATTAATATTAATCTACTTTTTATGAGTTGGCTTGAGTTGGTTTTTCCAGCTTTCGATTAAAAAAATAAAACTCTTTCCATGGATGGAGGCTTGAGTGGGCATTTATTCTTTCTTTAGATCAGTGGTTCTCAACCTTCCTAATGCCACAATCCTTTAATACAGTTCCACATGTTGTGGTGACCCCCAACCATAAAATTATTTTTGTTGCTACTTCTGTGATTTTGCTACTGTTACGAATCGTAAGTAAATATCTGATATGCAGGGTGTATTTTCATTGCTACAAATTCAACATAATTAAAGCATAGTGATTAATCACAAAAAAATATGTAATTATATATTGTGAAATATTTATTTCTAATTACAAGCAAATTAAATTTTGTCTTGGTGTAGCATGGGTAATAGTCTGATATAACAATAGTAAACTACATTGCTACATTTTGTGACAGTATGTGTAAAACGCCAACAGTGCAAAGGTTGAGATTGCATCTTTCTCACCAGATCAAAAATTCTCAGGGAAGTCTTTGCAAGAGCACAACGAAGATCATCTTCCACAAGTCTACTTCTGTATTTAGACTTGATAACCAACAAGTTGGAAAACCCTGTTTCACAAAGATATTTTGTTGGAAACGGAAGAAGAAGGTGCAACACAATCTCAGATAGAACAGGATATGACTGCAAATACTTGATCCAAAATTTTGTCACTGGCATTGTAGAGAAATCAGTTCTCGCTGCATCCCTGTTAATAAGTTCAGTGAACTCGTCTTGTGGTGTCTCAGGAACATCTTCAACTTTGACTGTGAATGGGCTTCTGGCAAGTGCAAATGGGTGTCAGGTAGATTTGGAAAGGATGATGCAATTTTGTCTGCAAGCACGTGCAAATATTCTTTCACAGAAATTATCATTGTAATCCTTTTGTCTGGTTCAATGTCATGTTCCTCAAAGAAAGCAGGTAAGGTAGGCAACATATAAGTTTTATTTTCATCCAATATTTTTTGCCAAAGCTGAAGTTTCATTTAGAATGATTGGATATTTCCAGACAAATTGAGGCATGTTTCACTTGGTTCTTGCAGTAATAAATTTAACTCATTCAAGATGGCAAAAATGTCAACCAAGTAAGCTATTTACTGCAGTTCACTTTTATCATTAAAAAGTGCTTTGAACTGCAGTCTTGCTTTCTGATTATAAAACGTTTTGAGTTGATCACAAAATTCAAAAACATGTTTTAAAACTTTTCCTTTCAACAACCATCTCACTTCAGTGTGAAATAGCAGAGCATCGTTTGGCGCTTCCAACTCGTTGCACAGTTGCAAAAAGAGTCGACTGCTTAAAGTGCTCGCCTTTACAAAACTGACAGAACTTATGACACTTTTCATCACTTTCTTATAACTCTTATGGCAGCGTCTTCATTGCCAATATTTGTTGATGAATCAGACAGTGAGTTCTTATGACTTTGGTGACTCATTCATTACCAAACGTTGAAATTCAGATCGACATCCTAGCATAGCTGGAGCACAATCTGTATGAACACCACAAACCTTTTCCCAGAGATCTTATGCTCTTTCAGAAATAAACCAACTATGTGAAATACATCACATGCAGTAGTTGTCATTTCAAGAGGTTTGCAAAAAAGAAACTCATCTTTAAAGTCACCATCATTGATATACCTCATGTAAACCAGTAACTGTGAACAGTTTGCAATGTCTGTAGATTCATCAAGCTGCATACTAAATATTGGAAGTGGAACAGATTTAATTTCCTGGATTACCCGATAAAGAATATCAGCAGACATGTTATCTATTCTTCTGCTGACAGTGTTGTTAAGGAAATTGCACTCAATTTCGTAATAAATTTGTCTCCAATCAAAACTCAAACAATGTTTTTGGCCGCTGGCAATAGTAAATCCTCAGCTATAGTGTGAGGTTTCATAGCTCTGGAGATTCTGAGTGCCACCAAATATGAAACTTTAATAGCTGCTAAGTTTTGTTTGTGATACTTGCCATCAGTGTCAGGTCTGGCTTTCTTGAGTCCATTAGCTTTGCTTCTAAAATAGTTGGTATCCTTGCCAGCAAAGCTCAGATGCTTGCTATCAAAATGGCATTTTAGTTTGTTTGGCTTCATAGATTCAGCCCATAGAACTTCACAACAAATAACACATTGTGATTTCTCAATTCCTGCTATAATTATTGGAGCAAAATCATATTGCATAAAACCCGCACTATATTTTCTTTTCTTAACATTCTTCTCTACACGATCCATTATTATATATGAAAATAATATATAAAAATAGTTTTAATAGGGGCAGTGCCTGTGGCTCAAAGGAGTAGGGCATTGGCTCCATATGCCAGAGGTGGCAGGTTCAAACCCAGCCCTGGCCAAAAACTGCAAAAAAAAAATAGTTTTAATAATACAAAAGATGATACATAGCATAGTGCAGCCAATACAGTTCATTAAAGTTTCCTATGATTTACCATTTTCTGTGTTTTTTTTTACATACATGTTACTATCACAAGGGGGCAGTCTTCACATCAACCACTGCTGAATATAAAAAGACTGATCAGCATCCAGATTAAGTTCCCATGGTACAGATATTTTTATTTTTTTGAAGTAGTTCATGATTTTACAGTACATGATTTTACATTTACCCAATAATTATAATTCATGAAGAGTTGTTTTACTGCCAATACTGTTCCTTTCAACACAGTAGCTGCTTTCAACATAGCAGCTGCTTTCTACACAGTATCTGCTCTCTACACAGTATCTGCTCTCTACACAGTAGGTGCTCTCTACACAGTA
>NW_003852708.1:311654-312864 GCF_000181295.1 Otolemur garnettii
GCGATTTTGAGGATTTTTTATATACCTGTCAGCCATTTATATGCCTTGTTTGAGAAATATCTCTTTATTCTCTTCATTGTTATCTTTGCTGTACAGAAGTTTTTAGTCTGATATAATCTCATTTGTCTATTTTTGCTTCTGTTGCCTATGCTTTGGGATCTTATTAAAAAAAAATCATGGCTGGACACAGTGGCTCATGCCTATAACCCTATACTTTGGGAGGCTGAGGGGGGAAGATCACTTGGGACCAAAAGTTCAAGACTAGCCTGAGAAAAAGTGAGATCCTGTCTCTAGGAAAAATAGAAAAATTATCTGGGTGTGGTGGTGCATGACTGCAATCCCAACTACTCGGGAGGATAAAGCAGAAAAATTATTTGAGCACAGGAGTATGAGTTTGCAGTGAGCTATGACGACATTATTGCACTATAACCTAGGCAACAGTGTGAGATCCTCTCTCAAAAAAAAAGAAAAAAAATTACCCAGACCAATATCATAGAGCTGTTTTTTTTCTAGTAGTTTTACAATTTCAGGTCTTATGTTTAAATCTTTATTCCATTTCTTAAGTCATTCAATGAAGAAAACTTTTAATAAACTCCTTTGCATAAGAAAACCAAATGCAGGCCCAGTGATGTCCTATTTCTGCTGGTTGAGGCAGGACTGTTCTTTCCAGGGGCATGCAGGCCAGATGGACAGTATGTGAGGGGATAAGGTAATTCTGTGGATCAAGACCAGTGGCTGGTGGTACTGCCCTTAATCCTGGCCTGACACGGATTAGTTGCCTCTAGAGCTTTTTCCCTGCAGATGCAAACCCATATTTATCTTGCTCTATGGACTTTTGCTTTAGAATCTCTGGGAACTGGTCTCCAAAATTTAATTTTAATAATAAAAGCTTAGTTGATGTGTCTAGTACAGGCGTGGACCATCAGCTTGGG
Source organism: Otolemur garnettii (assembly GCF_000181295.1). Lineage (NCBI taxonomy): Eukaryota > Metazoa > Chordata > Mammalia > Primates > Galagidae > Otolemur > Otolemur garnettii. The sequence goes on from NW_003852708.1 coordinate 312,587, forward strand.
ATTCTAGTTTGAATATGTACTGCAGTAGGCCGTGTGATACTTTCACAAATTTGAAAAATTCCTGAAGGCTTATAAGAAAATTTTCAACACTGACATCTGCCTCGTTCTTCTCATGTCAAATACATACAATCAATATATGCTAGTTTGATCATATTTTTATTTATTTATTTATTTATTTATTTTTGAGACAGAGCCTCAAGCTGTCCCCCTGGGTAGAGTGCCATGGCATTACAGCTCACAGCAACCTCCAACTCCTGGGCTCAAGCGAGTCTCCTGCC
>NW_003852708.1:313030-321043 GCF_000181295.1 Otolemur garnettii
CGAGCCATGATCATATTTTTATTGAACCCACCAGTCTCCCTGAAATTGTGAGATCATTTCACAAGAAAATGCATCTTTTTTATCTTTAAGCAGAGCTCTCTACCCTGATGACATGAATTTGCTTTTGGGAAAGTGGAGAAAACAGAATCTCAAATACACTCTGCAATTACTGAGCACAGGGATGATGGATCTGACCTCACACTATTAGTAAGAGAAAGGAATCAGATTTCAGTAGATTTGCATTTAGTAAAGCTCAACTTTATTCTAATCCATAATTTTATAATACTAAATTGTTACTTATTAGACTAATATTTATAAGTGATACTATTATCCAATATTTCTAAGTGATACTATATCTAATGCCCTCAAACTCAAGCTTTGAGAAATAGAGATATCAGTAATGTTTAATACTCATTCATTCACCAGGTTAGTCACTTCTCATTTCATTTGGCTATTTATTTTTATTTTTATTTTTGAGACAGAGTCTCAAGCTGTCACCTTGGGTAAAGTGCTGCGGCATCACAGCTCACAGCAACCTCAAATTCTTGGGTTTAAGTGATTCTCTTGCCTCAGCCTCCCAAGTAGCTGGGACTACAGGTGCCTGTCACAATGCCCCGCTTTTTTTTGGCTGTAGTTGTCATTGTTGTTTAGCTGGCCTGGGCTGGGTTTGATCCCGCCTGCCTCAGTGTATGTGGCCAGTGCCACTGAGCTATAGGCGCCATCCTTCAGTTATTCTATACTAACTGGGACAGTGAGGATACAAATGACTTAAAGAAAAATTCAGTGCAATCTGATGCTGACAATGTATGGGGGAGTGAATATGGTGGGCACTTAACTTGATCATTAAAGTCTGGGTTTCTTGTAGGAGGTGAAGACTGTTTTGAAGACTAAATAAGTTAGAAAGTAAAAGAATGGAAAGATAGTATTACAATAAAGAACAAAAAGGAGGAGCTAGGCAAAGTGACAAGAAAAACTTCGAGTTCAGTAGTTTGATGTGTTTGGCTATAGAGTTCTTACCGGGAATTGTCTTGGGTATGAAATGAAGGCAGGGGAAAGAGCAAGGTTACTGATGAACACCCTTCCATAATGTTAAGCTGAGGAACTCAGATTTTATTTTGCCCAACATAAATAGAGAAGAAATGAATTATTTATGAAAGAAAATGATACCAATGGGCTGAATTTTAAGCACATCATTGGCAGCAGTTTAAAATATGTCTCAGAAAAGGGAAGAAGGAAAAGTATTTCAATAATTCAAAAAAGAGGTTACAAGAATATAACTAAGAAAACTAGAGTATGTGTGAGAAATAGGAACCGGATTTTGGAGGTAGTAAAGAAATTGAGTTATCAGTATTTGGGATTTGATTGGAAGTGAGAAACAAATGAGAGAGAATAGCCTAGACTGAATCTGTGGTGTCTGGTTCGCTTCTCTGGATGTGGACGAGTGTGTTGGAGGACTGGCTGGAAAGTTCAACTTTACATGAATTGGTAATTAGTACAGTTTTCTCTCAAATTAAAAGGAATGATCTCAAGAATTGTTATTTTAATACTAATGATACAAATCTCATGAAAATAATGATCTCTTAGTCATCTTGTCCTCTGAGACAAGAGCACCTTGGCACAAAAGGACTCATTAAACTCTTGCTAAGAGACTCCAAGCTATGGAATCAGGCCATTAAAAAGTTTGGTGTGTCTGGGTTGGGCCTCCCAGGTGAGGGGGGGGCGGTTCTATTTCTGGAATTAGATCTGAGTCCTAGGTGAAAGACGACAACCCAGTGAGAGATCTGTATAACAAGTCAGAGTGTCTGAAATCTCATCGCCCTGTGCACAGACAGAAAGTTTGATCCCTTGGGTCTTTCCTCATTTGTCTGACTTAATTCCTCTGAGTAGTAAATTCATAGTAGATCAAACCATATAATTGCTTAAAAGTCCAATAGCTGGTGAGTGAAGTCAGTAAACTCTGTAGTTTACACTGACTTTATTATCAGGTTATTTTAATGGAATTGGTCACGCCACTCCTTTACTTTTCTCATTGAAAATATAGTTATATTACCAATCAAAGCACTGTTTCCTCTGTTCCCACCCTGTAAAACAAAGAGGGAGATTAAAACAGTCCAGGTTAACTATTTCTCTGAAGTAGCCCATCTTAAATCTTGTAGATCATTATTCCTGCTTTCTACAACTCATGGTCTTAAAAATATCATATTACAGAAAAATAATTTATTTCAAATTTGATTGTTTCTGCTAGACAGTTTAAAAATATTTATATATGTATTGATGTTTTTTTCAGACTGTTTTACATTTCATTTTTAAGTTCATCATGAAGTAAAACTGTAAATTTTCAGGATAAATAGTTCTATGAATTTTGCATCTGTATAATAGATCCATATAATTAACACCAAGATCGGGATATAGAAGAGTTCCACCACTCCAAAAACCTCCCTTGTGCTATGTATTTATTGACCTACTCTCCCTCAACTCTAAACTGTAAAAACCAATGATCTGTCTCCATCACTACACTTTTATCTTTTGGAGGATGACATATAAATGTAATCATAAAGTAATGTGGTTGATTTTAAAATTGGCTTTCTTTAATCACTGGAATGTGCTGCTTTTATTTTTGCTGAGTAGAAGCCCATTGTACAGCTGACCTCAGTTTGCTTATTTGTTCACTGGTTGAGGAATATTTGGGTTATTTGAGATTTGGGGCAATGGTAAATAGAACTGCTATGAACATTTGAATACAAGTTTTCATGGGAATAAAGGGTTTCATTTCTTTAGAGTATATACTCAGAAGTGGGATAACTGGGTCATAGCATAAGTGTGTGTTTATAAGAAGATGTCAAGTCATTTTCCAGAGTGGTGGGCCTTTTACATTCCTGCAGCAATGCATGAGAGTTCCAGTAGTTCTGCAACTCCATCAGTGCTTGGTCATATCAGTATTAATTTTAGCTAATAGAAGTGTAGTGACATTTCTTCATGGTTTTCATTTTTCTAATGTTTGCTGACATTGAACATCTTCTCTTGTGTTTGTCTCCAATATACTCTTTTAAAGTCTTTGTTCAAGTTTTTAGCCATTTTAAAAATTGGATTGATTGTCTTTTTCCTGACTAGTTTTGACCATTTTTAACAATTATGGAAAAAAGCAATTTGATGAGTACAATTTGCAAATGCTCTATCTAAGCCTCTAATATAGCTTTTAATTCTCTTAACAATGTCTTTCAGGAAAAGTTTTTAATTTGGATTAAGTTAAACTTGTCAATTTTTCTCTTACATGTTGAGCTTTTAATGTTCTAAGAACTCTTTGTCTAACCACAGGCCAAAAAGATTTTTTTCTTTTGTGTTAACTAAAAGTCTTATGGTTCTACATTTTACATTTAGCTCTGTAATCCATTTTGAGCACTTTTTGTAGATGTTCATGAGTATTTTTTAATTGCATATAGATGTTTATTTGGTCTAACAATTTGTTGAAAATGCTTGTTGAATTACTTTTGCATCTTTGTTAAAAGTCAGTTGGCCATAACTGTGTAGGTCCATTTCCAGACTCCTATACTGTTTGATTGATTTATGTGTCAATTCGTTAGCCAATACCACACTGTCTGGATTATTTTTGCTTGATAGTAAGTTTTAAAATCAGGCACTAGGCCAGGAGTGGTAGCTCACGCCTGTAATCCTAGCACTTTGAGAGGCTGAGATGGGAAGATCACCTGAGCTCAGGCGTTCAAGACCAACCTGAATAAAAGTGAGACTCCCATCTCTAAAAACAGCCAGGCATTGTGGTGGGTGCTTATAGTCTAAGCTAGTTGGGAAGCTGAGGCAAGAAGGTCACTTGAGCCCAAGAGTTTCAGGTTACTTTGAGCTATAATACCCTGGCACTCAACCAAGGGCAACAAAGTGTGACTCTGTCTCCAAAAATAGATAAATAAATAAATAAATAAACAAATAAATAAAAAAAAATTAGGCAGTATAATTCCTTCTTATTTAAAAAGTTTGTTTTAAAGTTTTTTTACCATATAAATCAAAATTTATATGTCTGTATTTCCAAAAATATTGGAGGAATTTTGATTAGAATTGCATTAAGTCAGTGAATCAATTTGGACTGAATCAATACCTTTACCATGTTGAGTATTTCAATTCACGAACATGGTATGTCATTATATTAATTTGGAATCACTTGTTTCTTTCATAAGCTTTTTCAGATTTCAGCATATAGGTGCTTTCTATGTTTTATTCAATTTATACCCCACATTTTACTTTTTCGCTATTATAAGAGGTATTTAAAAAAATTTTGGGGGTGGCACCCATAGCTTAGTGGGTAGGGCACCAGCCACATACACCAAGGCTGGCAGGTTCAAACCTGGCCTGGGCCAGTTAAAACAACAATGACAGCTGCAACAACAAAAAATATAGCCAGGCATTGTGGTGGACACCTGTAGTCCCAACTACTTGGGAGGTTGAGGCAAAAGAATAACTTAAGCTCAGGAGTTTGAGATTGCTGTGAGCTGTGACACCACTGCACTCTACCCAGGGCAACAGCTTGAGACTCTGTTTCAGTACAAAAATTAAATTATTAAAATAAAATAAAAAATGACAAATATTTGGTCACTAACATGTAGAAATAGGATTGGACTTTGTGTATTGATTTTGTATAATTTTACCTTGATTTGTTTTATAGATTCTCTGGTATTATCTATGTAAGTAATGACATTGCTGTGAACAGATTTATTTATTTTCTTTCTAATTCATATGAGATTTATTTCTTTTTCTTGCTTTATCTCCTGGGCTATGACTTCCCATAAGATGTTGAAAAGAATTGATGAGAGTGGACTTTATTCCTGATCTGAAGGAAAAATCATTAAGTATTAAGTATGATGTTAGATGTAGTCTGTCCAAAGATGCTGTATTTATCAGAGTGAGAAAGTTATTTTCCATTCCTTGCTTATTGAATGTTTGTATCATAAAAAGGTATTGAGACAATCTTGTCATTTTTGCCCTTTATTCTCATAACATGGTGTATACCTTGATTGGGTTTTCAGATGTTAAACTAACCCAGCTTTCCTGGGATAAATCTCACTTGGTAATGGTTTGTAATTCTTTCATATTTTGTTGAGTTCTGTATGATGTTGTTTTGTTGAGGATTTTCAATCTGTGTTGAAAATATGTATATGTATTTTTTAATATTAAAATCTTATTTATTATTTTATGTTTAAGGTATGATTTCCAGATATTTTTATAGAGCTAACCAGGAATAAACAGTATGAAACCACATATGATAAGAAGAAGGCAAAGTAAGTGTTTTTTAAGAGAAAAATGTTGTACATAAACTTTAAGCAGAAATAATAGGTCTGAAAAATAGAAATATATGAAAATTCCCTATTTCTAAATATTTAGAACAACCAAGACTAATCAGCATATATATTAACGAATGTTTTTTATAGTTAATGCAGAAGATCCATTCTCTTTTCATTTTGCTTTTCTGTAGTAAGTAGTTATGAATGGAGACACTGCTAAAACCTACATTTGGGGTCTTAATAACATGATAGGTATCATTTGGCTGATAAATACTATCTTGTTTAGAATAATTAAAGTATTTAGCATGTTTATCTATGTTCTTATAGATACAAATTCATATTTTTATTAGTACAGTTGATTCCTTAGCTATAAATATATAAAATATAAGATTGACCATTGCACAGTATCTCCAAAGAGAAAACAATTATGTAATTAGAAAAAAAAACAAAAAACTTAGAATCAAAACTCTTTACATTCAAGTAAATGTAAAGTTCTTCTAAAATTTAAATGTTTAAAAAAAATTTTATTAACATAATAATTGTACATATTTGGGGATACAATGTGATATCTTGCTATCTTTATACAGTGTATAATGATCAAATCAGGGTAATTATTATATCCATCACTTCAAACATATATCATTTCTTTGAGTTGGAAACATTCAAAATTCTCTCTTCCTGCTATTTGAAAACATAGAACAGATTTCTGTTGACTGTAGGCAACCTACAATGTTATAAAACACTAAAGATTATTTCTCCTAAATGTAATTTTGTGTCTATTAATCAAAACCTACAATGTTATAAAACACTAAAGATTATTTCTCCTAAATGTAATTTTGTGTCTATTAATCAAAATAGTTGATTGAAAGAATGAAAAGATTATTGTAAATATTTTAGCCTCTCCCTATCTTACCTCCCCAGCCTTCCCTGCCTCTGGTTACCACTATTCTTCTCAGTACTTCTGTGAGATCAATTTATTTAGCTTTCACATATATGTATGAGAACACATGTTATTTGTCTTTCTGTGCCTGCTTGTTTTATTTAACATACTGTCCTCCAGAGTCATCCACATTGCACAAATGACAGAATTTCTCCAGTCTGTATTAATGGAGGGTTTTATAGTCTTCTCTTTTATTCTGTCTGTGCTTGGTTTTTATATTTGGGTAATGCTTGCCCCATAAAATGAACTGGAATGTGTTTGTTCTTATACTATTTTCTACAAAAGTTTTTTATAGAACTGGTATTATTTCTTATTTGAGTAGTTGGTAGAATTTGCAAGTGAAATCTTCTGAATTTTTTGAAAGAGTTTTAATGAAGAATTAATTTCATTTACTTATAAGACTTCAGGTATATGTGTCATCTTGGTAGAGTTTTGTCATCATTGTGGATTTTGAAAAATTGTTCAGTTCATCTAAGTTTTAGAATTTCCATGTGTAGTATTATTATTTACAATAATCTCTTTTTATTCTTTCAATATCTCTGTGGTCCCAACTGATAGCCCTAGTATTATTCCTAATATTGGTAATCTTGGTCTTTTTATTTTTGTCAATCTTGCTAAATGTTAATCAATTTTATTGATGACTAGATTTTCTTAATAAGTTTTTAGAGATTTTCTCATTTTTCTGTTGTCAAATTTATTGGTTTCTGCTTTTTAATTTTCCTTCTACTTACTTAAAGTTTACCTTTTCATATTTTTCTAGTTTCCTTATGTGTAGTTATTTGTTACATGCTATGAGCTCCTTTTATTACTTCGTCTAATTTACATGCATTCAAACAGAAGTCATTACATGTGACTTGGAGGTAAAATGACAGTTATTAACAATATGACTGTATCCTATGAGACTGTGACCTATTTTAACACCAATTGGTGATCATTTCTCTTCAACATGATCACTAGATTTGCCCAGCAGACTCATCCCCAGGGAAACCATTCTCTAGAGTGGCTTTCTTTCAACAGTGTTAGAACCTGAAAGACTTTTTAAAATTATGGAACCCAGTTCTTCATTTTACAAATGAGTTATAGAAAGCTTTACAAATTTGTCTAAGTTCACACAGCTCATTACTATTAAAGAATAAAAGCAAGACCTATGGATACCTGGTATTGTTGCCTTTTCCACCACTGAAGACATTGTTGACCTGAACTATCTCATGATGCTATTGGTTCAAGCATTCAGGGGAATGGGTCAGACTTAGGATCAAAGAGTGAATGGCTCATGTGATTCCTGCCATGGAGAGAGTCTGGACCTTCCATAGAATTTTTCTTAGATTTTTTTTTTTTTCCTCAAGGATTTATGTAGGCTTTGCCTCGATGTTTTATTCTCTTAGACGATGAAGAGACTACACTAGCTGAGCTTTTCTTTGAATTTCAAAGTCACTTATTTTTTGCATGTGGATTATGTGCATAATTTTTAACAAGCAAAAGCAGTGAGCTAAGCAAGTTTTTTTTGTTATTGTTAACACTTAATTCTTGTGAATGATTTTTTCACTTTATTGCAGATTCTCTGATACAATGATTCTTTTGGATATAGTCCTTTATGTGGTAAATTAAAGACTTTACTCAATGGGTGGAGCCAAGATGGAGGATGGCAGCCAGCTTTTTACAGAGGCTTCCGTCCAGAAGGAGGCTTAAAGGACAGAAGTTTAGCAAGGGAGCTGATGTTTTGGAGTAGAGCCAAGAGAGAAGATTGAAGAGCACACTTCAACCTTCCTGAGGTGAGCTGCAACC
>NW_003852708.1:321355-323846 GCF_000181295.1 Otolemur garnettii
CCACCCCAAGGCCTGGAGGTTTGTTACCTATGGAGTCCAGATTCTTGGGCATCTCCTTGAGAGAAGTGGAGGGGGAATGGGCTGGTGCTGCTCTGTGCTGACTATGGCACAGGAGTGAGGAGAAGAAATTTGGCTCGGAGGAAGTCATACAGGAACAGTGGCATCCCTAGCTGCGAACTGATGCCATTCCAGATAGGCAAGCCCCGTCTCTCTGGGCAACCGGAGGTTTGGGACAGCAGCCACAGGAAAATGGACTTGGTAACTTTTGTAAGTAAAGAAAGAGACCATTAGCACCAGCCCTCAGGGGAGTATAGCTGAGACAAAGACAGCAGGTGGGCAGAGGCTGGAATTGACACCTGAGTGTAAACTGTAATTGCTTGCTGCCCAGAGCTGAGTTTCTTATCAGTTCTAGCAGCCTCTGACTTGTAGAGGAATATAGCCTGGATAGAAGGTGCAGGCTAGAACCAGAGAACTTCCACAGCCTAAATTCTTTCCCTGCCAGACTCAGAATTCCCAGTGACTTTAACAGCCTCTGACTTGCAGAGGAATCTAGCCAGGACAGAAGTTGTGGGGCTGGAACAGAGAGAATCTCCATAGCCTGAATTCTTCCCCTGCCGGACTGGACTCAGATTTCCCAGTGAGCACCTCGCCCTCAGGGGAATATAGCTGAGACAAAGGCAGTGGGCAGGCAAAGGCAGGGATTGATACCTGAGTGTAAACTCTAATTGCTTGCTGCCCAGAGTTGAGTTCCTTATCAGCTCTAGCAGCCTCTGACTTGCAAAGGAATTTAGCCAGGACAGAAGGCGAGGGGCTGGAACTGAGAGAACTTTCACAGCCTAATTTAAACACACAAAGGCCCCCTGCCAGACTCAGATTTTGGGGGGACTCTGGCAGTTGTAAACCCCAGGAGCAGTTGCCTACTGGAGTGAATAGGATCACAGACCTGGGAGATTACAAATGACTAGGTGCAAGGTGGGGAAGGATGTATTAACCTTCCCAGACTAATTCATTTGCTGGGTGGGTCCCTTTGCCCTCACAGAGCACTGGAGCAAGTTATATCTGAGCTACGAGCAGAACCCCCTTATCTAGCTGCCAGAGACATTTGAATTCTTCCACCTGAAACTGGTGCTGACTGGGACAACTGATTTGGACCCCTGAAACTGGGCAGACCACCCAGGGACCATTCAAAGGGGCACCCTGGGTGTAGGGTTGAGGGAAGGTCTGATTTTCCTTGCCCAATTGTTGTTTGTGGGGGCTAGGGTGACTTAATTGCTGGTATTTCTCCACAGCAGAGCCATCAACTAAGAGTAACTGAACCACTAGGGTAGGACAGAGACCAACTGAAAATAAGACAGAGCCACTTAGCCCCACCATGCCAAGCAGGTCCCCAGTCTCTCAGGCTGTAACACTACTGGTCCTTGACAAACCTCAAGGGGAAAAGCCAAACGGGGAAAAATAATCATGGGGTGGAATCAGCAGAAAAGCTCTGGTAATATGAATAACCAGAGTAGATCAACCCCCCAAAAAGGATGTGGCTGGTAATATTAATAACCAGAGTAGGTCAACCCCTCCAAGAAAGGATGTGGCAGATGAAACTAAAGATCCCCTTTATAAACAAATGGCCGAGATGTCAGAGATTGAATTCAGAATTTGGATTGCAAATGAGATTACTAGAATAGAAGCAAAGATAGAACTAGAAATTCAAGGAGCATTCCAAAAGTTCACTCAAGAATTCAATGAATTCAAAGACAAAAGCACCAAAGATTTTGAAACATTAAGTCAAGAGATTGCAGCCCTCAAAGATCTGAAAAATATGGTAGAATCTCTTGGTAACAGAGAGCAGGAGGCAGAAGAAAGGATCTCAGACATAGAAGACAAAGCTTCTGAATATGTCCAAGTGTCCAAAGAGGATCAGAAATGGAAAGCAAAAATGGATCATTCTCTCAGAGAGCTCTGGGATAATTTGAAGAAAACTAATATTCCCCTTATAGGAATCCCTAAAGGCGATGAAGTTGCTTCGCAAAACTCAGAGGCTCTTCTTTATGAAGTTATGAAAGAGAACTTTCCAGATATGTCAAGAGATCCTGAAATTCAGATTGCAGATGGCTTCAGAACCCTAGCATGACTCAACATGAATAAGACATCCCCCAGACACATCATAATTAACTTCACTAAAGTTAATATGAAAGAGGAAATCTTGAAAGCAGTGAGATGTAAGAAAACCATAACCTACAAGGGGAAGAATATTAGAATAACTGCAGATCTCTCTGCCAAAATCTTTCAGGCAAGAAGAGGGTGGTCATAAACATTTAATCTTTTAAAACAGAATAACTTTCAGCCCAGGATCGTATATCCAGCTAAACTGAGTTTCATTTATGATGAAGAAATTAAATACTTTAATGACATCTATGCGTTGAAGAAATTTGCCATAACCAAACCAGGTCTCCAGGATATTCTCAGACCTATTCTTGATAATGACCAGTGCAATCCT
>NW_003852708.1:326674-388170 GCF_000181295.1 Otolemur garnettii
TTTAAAGATCTAGGAAAAATAACACTTCATTTTGTATGGAATCAGAAAAAACCTCGAATAGCAAAGACATTACTCAGGAACAAAAACAAAGCAGGAGGAATTACATTACCAGACCTCAGACTATACTATAAATCGATAGTGAACAAAACAGCATGGTACTGGCACAAAAAAGAGAGGTAGATGTATGGAACAGAATAGAGAGCCAAGAGATGAATCCAGCCACCTACCGTTATCTGATCTTTGACAAGCTGATTAAAAACATTGAGTGGGGAAAAGGTTCCCCATTTAACAAATGGTGCTGGGCTAACTGGCTGGCGACCTGTAGAAGACTGAAAGTAGACCCACACCTTTCACCATTAAGTAAGATAGACTCTCACTGGATTAAAGATTTAAACTTAAGACATGAAACTATGAAAATACTAGAAGTGTAGGGAAAACACTTGAAGAAATTGGCTTGGGCTATAATTTTATGAGGAAGACCCCTTGGGCAATTGAAGCAATGTCAAAAATACACTTTTGGGACCTGACCAAACTAAAAAGTTTCTGCACAGCCAAGAACACAGTAAATAAAGTGGATAGACAGCCCTCAAAATGGGAGAAGATATTTGCTGGTTATGTCTCAGACAAAGGTTTAATAACCAGAATCCACAGAGAACTCAAATGTATTAGCAAGAAAAAAAAAGTGATCCCATCTCAGGGTGGGCAAGGGACTTGAATAGAATTTTCTCTAAAGAAGATAGGCACATGGCCTACAGATATATGAAAACATGCTCACCATCCTTAATCATCAGAGAAATGCAAAACTACTTTGCAATCAAAACTACTTTGAGGTACCACCTAACCCCAGTAAGATTAGCCCATATCACAAAATCCCAAAAACAGAGATGTTGGCGGGGATGTGGAGAAAAGGGAACACTTCTACACTGCTGGTGGGAATGCAAATTAATTTGTTCCTTTTGGAAAGACATTTGGAGAACACTGAGAGAACTAAAAATAGACCTGCCATTCGATCTTGCAATTCCTCTGTTAGGTATATATCCAGAAGACCAAAAATCGAATTACAACAAAGATATTTGTATCAGAATGCTTATTGCAGCCCAATTCATAATTTCTAGGTCATGGAAGAAGCCTAAATGCCCATTGACCCATGAATGGATCAATAAATTGTGGTATATGTACACCATGGACTACTATGCAGCCCTAAAGAAAGATGGAGACTTTACCTCCTTCATGTTTATATGGATGGAATTAGAAAATGTTCTTCTTAGCAAAGTATCTCAAGAATGGAAGAAAAAGTATCCACTGTACACAGCCCTATTTTGAAACTGATTCATAGCTTTCATAGGAATGTTATAACCTAATTATAGCCTTAGAATGTGGGAAAGGGGTGGGAGAGGGGAGGTGAAGGGGTGGATGGGGGGAGGGTGGGTCATGGGTGGGGTCACCTCTATGGTTTATCTTACAAGGGTACAAGTGAATCTTTCTAAAAGCAGAGTATTAATGTCTTGACTCAATAACTGAGAAAATGACATGAAGGTTATGTTAACCAGTTTGATGAGAATATTTCAAAATGTATGTGAAAACAGCACACTGTACCCCATGATTGCATTAATGTACACAGTTATGCTGTAAGAAATAATAAAGGAAATTTGAATGGGGGTAAAAAGACTTTACTCATTCTCACTAAGCAGGAACTAAGTAAGAGTTTGGTTTCAAATGAACAGTTTTCCATTCTCCAAAGGAATTTATGAATAAGGAGGGCTGGCAATAGAGGCTTTACCTGGTCCTGGAATTTGGTGCAATTTGAATACCCCCCTCCCAAAAAAAGAAACCTAATTTGTCCATAGTCAAAGAGCTTATGGTAGTAGGTTCTGGAATTGAATCCAAATCTACAGGGACACAATATCTGCTTCATTTCTGTTCTACCATTTGGATCAGGATATAATGGATTTATTTGATTAAAATGCTTAGACTAGTGGCCAGAGCACAGGAAATGCTGCATAGATGTTTAATACACAAAACACACCAACATATTACATAAGCTGGAAGAAATGGGTGAATTCCTAGCAACCTACCAAGACTGATTCAGGAAGAAACAGAAAATTTGAACAGACCAACAATGAGTAAGGATATTGCATCAGTAACATATTATCTCTTATCAAAAAAAAAAAGCCTGAAACCAGATGGATTCACTGCTGAATTCTACAAAACATTTAAATAAGAACTAATACCACTACTTCCCAAATTCTTCTGAGAAATTGAAGAGGAGGGAGTACTTCCAAACTCATTTTATAAGGCCAATATTCCCGATACCAAAGCCAGACAAAGCCACAAGAAAATAAAACTACAATGGCATGACTGAAGTAACATGAAGAAGAAGACCAGGACACAGATGAGAAGTACAAACTGCAAGAGGTAAGGCTCACAAAAGGTGCAGGAAAGCCCCAAAACCTTCATCAGGGAACAAAGGGTTGAACTATTGCTAGTGACTTTCTGGTATACATACTTATCAGGGGCTACGTGACTTACTTCTTGACCCTTGCAAGGAAGTGTTGTAAGGATGTTAATCTGTAACATGTGCCTATCATAAAACATTTGTGCTCTCTCTCATCCAGGAACACTGAGTCACTTGGCGGTTTGCCTACAAGTCACAAGGGATCTCGAGGTTTGCCAGGAGATTGTCTTGTTCTCAGAAGTTCCTCAAATGAGGTCAAGAAGTGGTAAATGTTGTGATGGCAGTATGTTAAACTAGGGTCCCACTGTACAGGCCAGTATCTCTGATGAATAAAGGTGCAAAAATTCTCAACAAAGTATTAGCAAACCAAGTCCAATTACATGTTAAAAAGATTATTCCTCATAATCAAGAGGGATATTTCAGGGGTCAAGGGTGATTCTACATATGCAAATAAATAAATGTGTTACATCACATCAACAGAATGAAGGACCAAAAGCACAGCTTAATAGACAAAGGGACAGAATTTGACAAAATTCAATATTCATTTGTGATAAAATCTTTCAACAAAATAGATACAGAAGAAATGTGCCTCAACACAATGAAGGCAGTGTATGACAAACACACAATTAACATACTAACTGGTGAAAAGTGGGAAGCTTTTTCTCTCAGATCAGTAATAAGACTTGGATGCCCACTCTCACCACCTTATTCAACACAATACTGGAAGTCCTAGCGAGAGCAATTAGATAAGAGAAAAAAGGCATTCATATTGGAAAGGAAGGACGAAATTGTCTTTGGTTGATCTTATATATGGAAAATCTTAAGGACTACATGAAAAATCTCTTAGAACTAATAGATAAATTTAGTGGAGTTGTTGGTTAGAAGTTCAAAATACAGCTCAGTGCCTGTGGCTCAAGTGGCTAAGGCGCCAGTCACATACACCTAAGGTGGAGGGTCCAAATCCAACCTGGGTCCACCAAATAACAAAGATGGCTGCAACCAAAAAACAGCCGGGCATTGTGGCAGGTGCCTGTGGTCCCAGCTACTTGGGAGGCTGAGGCAGGAGACTTGCTTGAGCCCAGGAGTTGGAGGTTGCTGTGAGCTGTGATGCCACAGCACTCTACCCAGGGGGACAGCTTGAGGCTCTGTCTCAAAAAAAAAAAAAAAAAGAAGAAGTTCAAAATACAAAAATCTGTAGAATTTTTGTGCACAAATAATGAACTATCCGAAAAAGAAATCAGGAAAACAAGCCCATTTACAATAGCATAAAAAATAAATACACAAAACAAATACTATATTATTTTCCTGCAAAAGCCAGAAAATTAACTTTGTTTTTATTGCTTGCTAATTAATACATATTTTTTCTCATCATAGGCACAAGTCTCTGCTCATGTTTAATGGCACTCATTTGTCAATTTCTATTACTTGTTCAAGATTCAACTAAAGATTTATTCTTTCTCACCATTGTCTTATTCAGAATATCATTATATTCTCTTTATTATATCAGCAATATGGACCTAATTTGTAGAACATAATTTGCTTACTTTGACAATCTTCTTTGTGCATAGTAATTAATGCCAATAGTTGGCAAGATATAATAAATATTGGGTTGGGATTAAAACTTGCTTATTTAAAGAGTTTGTAATTTTTATGTTTATCCTTTAAATGAAATGTAACACTTTCAAGTACAGGGGAAATAGTAAATTTTGTGTGTGCATGTATATATGAATACAGGTAAACACTATTCAATTAGTCTTGTGTAATTAGTCAATAGTTAAATAATGTCTTTTGTAATTAATACTATTAGGAGGAATTACTTCTCTTCTCTCATCTCTAAATTTAAGTCATTTTAGTCATTAAGTCATCACTAAAATGATGTGTTGTGTCTGAAATGAAATTGTTGTTTTGCTTTCCTCTCTACATTTTCCACAATAATCTCTTGAGAGTCATGTCCCTATACGATATTCCTCAAATCTCTAGATAGTGGAAGGAGACCTTAAGGGCCCAGACAATTCATCAGCATAAACAACAGAAACCCTTACTACAGAATTTAGAGGGGCTTTTTGCCTAACACCTCTAAAAGTGTTATTATGTGAGAGAAACACTGGGGTGGAGGTGGGTGGTTAGTGTCAACTATTCACCTTTGTAGGGCAAAAGTAGAGAGGTAATTTTTTCTGAAGTGATAGGAGGTCATTACCCCCATTCCAGTGACTATGGTGTGCTCACCACAGATTAGAGCTGAGCCGTCAAAGACCAGAATACGTATTTCTTCTGGGTCAGTCTTTCAGAGAAAGCTAGTGTTTCTTCATCTCCTCACTTTTAATTGGTATTAAATCAAATGTAAGTAGTCAATTAAAGCTTTCATGTTTGTTCCCTACATATTTGCTGTTTTAACTAAATTAAGATTTTCCAGCCAACATGTGGTCGTTTTACCCACAGACAATCCTCTTCCTTTGAACTTCTTGTCTCTTAAAGTTACCCAACTATTATTCCCCACATGACGTAACCTCAGGAAGAGGTTGTGCTTAGGCACAGCCTGGGTTATAGTAGATCTTAGTATAAAAATGATCTCTACATGTGTTTCTATTACTCGCACCAAATTGAATCCCTTAATTGATTTATTTATATAGAAAATATATCAATATATATTTATATTGATTTATTCTTTATTTACTTAAAGAAGTATGCTTTGGACAAGGCACAAAGCATTGTAAAATCCTAACCTAAATGATTCTGCAGTTTGTTTTCCCTGAGAGAGCCATAGATCAAAGCATTTCTTTGATCAAAGCAATCGTTTCTTTTGGTCATCTCTAGCTAGAGAATAATCCAGTCAAAAGGTTGGAGTAACCCTTTTTGACATTTCCTTTTATTATCTGTAGGCCAACCACATTCATCTTCCACCTCTTCTATTTTCCATTTATTATACCCCCAAACTTCCTCTTCTAAAATTGGAACCAAGACCTTGTCAAAATGTAAAAAGGTGAGGGTTTTGGTCTGAAGCATAGCAGGATGAGCCTGTCAGATGCTGTCTTTTTATAGCTCAAGAACTTAGCTCAAGTTCTTCTTAAAGATCTTGATAAGGATAAGGGCAAGTTCTAGGCCATCTTTTGATAATTGTTTTTCTTCTTGGAAAAGTATGCTGGCTCCTCCTGTCTGCCATCTGCTCCTTAACAAGAGGGATGATCTGGGAAGGGGCGTCTTCAGTTCCAGTGCTACATCTCATCCCAGATGCTCTCATGATTTCTTCTGAGGTCAGTATGAATGTATAAAACTGGGGCAGTGATGAGGGAATATTTCTTTAAAAGAATTGCTGGCAGATACATGTCATTTGAGATCATGGGCTCCCAGAACAATGTCCTGGAATAATAATGCTTTTGAAAGTTTAGCATAATCCAGTGAAAGTCATATAAGATATATTTTTCTTTTTTTCTAAGTGTTCTGATTTTCATTAAAACATCTGAGTGTCTTTAAACACTATAAGTATTTTATGTAATATTCTGAAAAATCTTGTGACGCAGCACTGATATTCCCTTGTCAAATGGAACTGATTCTCATGATTACATTCAGGTCCGTGAGATATGTGGATCTATGTGTTTCAGATACTAGGGTAAAATGCTTTGCACCCTATTGCAATTTCAAAGATCTGACTTATAGACTCTTCATTGAAACAGGTAATCAGAGAAGTCCATGGTTAGGCAAAAGTATTTTTTAGATATATGATGAGCTTTCTAGATTTCTACATACTTTCCCCAACAATTTAGTAGTTTCCATTTGAACATAAATTCTGAAAAGCACAAGAATGTTCAGAACAACCAGTGCCAACTAAATGGTGTTTGAAAAGCAGAGGGCATTAACCATGTTCTGTTGTGGAGGAAGTAGAGGAATAGAGAGAGAAAATCCATGCCAGGAACCTTCCTTAGGCAGATGTGAGCTTAAGATACAATGACTCAATTGAGGTTACCTGGGCTTCTCAGCTCCATTTTCAGTGCTCCATTTGTTACAATAAATGCCTGACAGTTCTGGGGCTCAGCCTGCACCCCTAAGGAGCCAGCAGGAAACATACTGTCATCTGGGGATATACAGATCATCTCCCTCCCACATACTGTGCTTCTGATGTCACAGAAGACCCTGCCCCCATTTAATTCTCCAATGGTTCTCCTGTACCACTTTTAATATCATCATCACTATTTTTTTTCCTAGAGACAGGATCTTGCTCTAGAAAAGGCTGGAGTGAAGTGACCCTATCATATAGCTCCCTGCAGCCTCAAAATTCTAGGCTCAAGTGATTCTCCTGTCTCAGCCTCCTGAGTAGCTGGGACTACAGGTGTGCCCCACAACAAATGGCTAATTTTAAAAATTGTTTTTTTATAGAGACAGGATCTCACTACATTGCCTAGCCTGAACTCTTGTTTTGACCTCTTGGCCTCAAGAAAGTCTCCTGCCTTGGCTTCCCAAAGCACTGGGACTTTAGGTGTAAGCTACTGCAGCAGGCATATCAATCTCTCCCTTTTTTGTTTGAGACAGAGTCTCACTTTGCTACCCTTGTTAGAGTGCCATTATGTTAAAGCTCACAGCAACCTCAAATCCTTGGGCTTAAGTGATCCTCTTGCCATAGCCTCCTGAGTAGCTGGGACTACAGGTGCCTGCCACAACACCCAGCTATTTTTAGAGACCAGGTCTCACTCTTGCTCACGTGATCCACTTGCCTTAGCCTCCCAAAGTGCTAGGATTACAGGCTGAGCCACCATACCTGGCCCTCCTCTCTCTCTCTCTTTTTTATTTTTTTTGAGACAGAGTTTTACTCTGTTGCCCAGGCTAGAGTGCCATGGCATCAGCCTTGCTCACAGCAACCTCAAACTCCTGGTTTAAGTGATTCTCCTGCCTCAGCCTCCTAAGTAGCTGGGACTATATGCACCTGCTACCATGCCTTCCTTGGTATGTAGAGTTGGGATATTGGTCTTGCTGTGGCTGGTCTTGAACTCTTGACCTCAAGGGATCTTCCTGCCTCAGCCTCCCAGAGTGCTAGGATTAGAGGCATGAGCCTCAGTGCCTGGCCACCATCACTATTTTTTAAATGGTGGTATTTGGCCACCACAGGATAAGAATGTGTTAACTATGAAGTAGATGGAACCTAAGGGCTACTACACAAGGCAGCCAGACCATGAGATAAATATGAGGGCATGGGAAGTGGATAAATGCCTCTCAAATTTTTGACAAGGTAATTAAATAAGGATGTCTTCCCCTTGTGTGAAGTTTGTGGCTGGGATACTCTTGCACTGTAAGAGTAATTTTAATTTTTAATTTGCAAGAGTAAATTTAAAAATGTACTTTTAAAATGCTGATTTCATAAAAAGGGAATGGTAGCTATTTAAGGACTCTGTACATCGATTAAGTCCCTTTGTGCTAAAGGACATAATCTTTTAAGTGTACCCAAGAGGGAGCAGACTCAGGAAGCACACCATGCTAACCAAGCCCATGTGGAGTTATCTGATAGGAATGAATGCTATTCGTTGGTCAAAGGGTTAAGAGGCCCATAAGAGGACCAGAATATTGAGGTACGATGTTAGTGAGGATAGTATGTTCAGGTCCTTAGGTGGAAAACAAGAATGAAAGAGGAGAGTGGGGTAGTACAATGAGTGTTAGCTGATCCAAGGTGTATCACAGGTCTGCAACTTACAAGAACAGGTATGAATTTGCCACCTACAATAGGAGCACCTGTTTCAATGAGACAGGACCACTTCCTTTCTTATTTCTGAAAATACACATGGGAATTCTTAATCTCCCAATCCCCCTTTTCTAATTTCCATACAGGCAACTATGTGATTGTCTTGAGATCACGGAGTTTGGGTTATTTTTTTTTAAGATACCAAGCCCCAGGTCTGGGACAGAGCAGTTAGTAAACAGAGGTGATGAGTACAGGATGACTTGAATAAATGGCTCTTTGAGTTCACGTTATAATTTCCAAGCTCCCGTTCATGCTCATCTAGTTTAGTTCTAGCATTCTCAGATTGAGATCTAAGTATGCTGTGCTCATCACAAACTCAGTTTCTAAGTCATCTCTTAAACTGGTTTGTCTATAACAATCAAGTTGACTGTTCTTTACAAAACTCCAGTTCTGGGCAGGGCCAATAGCTCAGTGGATAGGGCGCCAGTCACATGCACGAGGGATGGTGGGTTTGAATACAGCCTGGGCCTGCTAAAACAACAACAACAACAACAACAACAACAACAACAACAACAAAAATAGCCTGGTTTACTTGGGAGGCTGAGACAAGAGAATCCCTTAAGCCCAAGAATTTGAGGTTGCTATGAGCTGTGACGCCATGGCACTCCACCCAGGACAACAAAGTGAGACTCTCTCTTAATAAAACAAACAAACAAACAAAAAACCCACCTCCAGTTCTAATTGTTCATCATACAGTATATGCCTCCCTGGCAAACACTACTCTTTTCTGAGTTTAGGGTTGATCACCCCTCTAATTAGACCACAAATGGACACATCTGGCATCTGGACAACAAAGCTGCAGAAAATCATGGGGGTGCATTTACAGACCCTTTATTCACATTATATCTTAACTTCTTCAGCAGGTGAGTCCTTCAAGCCAAAAGGACTTTATAATAGGAAATTATATTTATACAATCAACATTTAATTGTCAACATGTAAAAATATTTTTCTCCTGTTAATTTCTTAATTCTAGGGGAATTCTATGTTCTCAAACATTTGATTGGTATCTATTCAATAATGTAAATATTTAGTTTGGTCTCATTGAACCAATGCACATCAGAAAATATACCTACTGCAAAAATAATCCTCCATAATGATTCTGATTATTCCAAGTAGTTGACCTCTGGGCGTAGTATTATATAGACCTCAAACACACAAAACAGTCTTCCTTATATTTCTGCTCTTTTGTGAGTGGTCATGGCAGGTCAAAAATCCTTTCATCTTTGCAAAATCAAAGCTGCTTTTGGTGTCTCTAATAATGCCACCCTAATCATTGAGTCATGAGATTGGATCAAATCGTTCAACAATTCAGAGGCAAGTGAATTCACGGATGAGTTATTTTCAAGGGTTCTAGGCTGTTACTTCTCTGAAAACGTATAGGTATTACGAGTAACTGATAACTAGATGTTGTGTGTCATTCCTGTCCAAATTCTGTTCATAGCACAGAGTAAGTCATGACATCTTTTTACTCAATCAATTTATAAACTTTGAAACACACAAATGTGAAATGTGGAAATGTGAAAGTTAATTGTTTTAATTGAAGCTATTGTCCTACAAATTTTAGGAGATTTTATCAGGTAGGAGAGAAATTGGTTCAATGTTAGAGTCTGATAAAAGTTTGTTTTTTTACATTACTTAATTTCTGAAAGTACCAAAAAAGGGTTTAAAATAATTTCATATTTTTTACATATCTAGCCAGTTGACTAGACCAGAGTGCAATTGAAGAAAAAGTTAAAATTCCGATCCTTTACAGACAAAAATCTTTACTTGACATCTTGCTCTACAAGTCTGAGCAATCAGCAGTCAAAACAAACTTGTTAAAAAAAATGGCTAGAACTGTTGGAGGCTGAGGCGGGTGGATTGCCTGAGCTCAGGAGTTGGAGACCAGCCTAAGAGCCAACTCCATCTCTACTGAAAAATAAATAGAAAAAAGTAGCCAGGTGTGGTGGCCAGCACCTGTAGTCTCAGCTACTCAGGAGTCTGAGGCAAGAGAGTGGCTTGAGCCTGAGTTTGAGGTTGCTGTGAGCTGTGACAGGACAGCACTCTACCCATTGGGACAGAATGAGACTCTGCCTTAAAACAAAACAAAACAAGCAAAAAAACGTGGCTAGTGCAATGAATCGTGTCCATTAAGGTGACAAAACAGTGTGTCCCATTTCTGATTACAGCACACATGTGAACCTCTCTAGGTATACCCAACCCAGGGCCATGGAGAGGATCAATGACAGCTGTGAAGAAGACTTCATTCTGCTCGGGTTCTCTGACCGGCCCAAGCTGGAAACTGTCCTGTTTGTTGTCAACCTAGTCTTTTACTTTCTGGCTGTTACTGGCAACTCCACCATCATCTGCCTCTCCCTGGTGGACCCTGTGCTGCACACGCCCATGTACTTCTTCCTCAGCAACCTGTCCCTCCTTGACCTCTGCTACACCACCAGCAGCATCCCCCAGATGCTGGTCAACCTCTGGGGTCCTCGCAAAACCATCACGTACGTGGGGTGCGTCATCCAACTCTTTGCTTTCCTGTCTGTGGGGGGGATCGAGTGCATTCTCCTCTCGGTCATGGCCTACGACCGCTTTGTGGCCGTCTGCAAGCCACTGCACTACATGACCATCATGCACCCGCAGCTGTGCCTGCAGCTGGCGGCCTTTGCCTGGCTCAGCGGGATTGCCAATTCCATCCTGATGTCGCCCCTGACCATGTCTCTGGGCCGGTGCTGTCGCCGCGGCATCAACCACTTTGTGTGTGAGATGCCGGCTATCATCCGCATTTCCTGCGTGGACAGCAGCCGGGTGGAAGGGCTGGCTTTCTTCCTGGCCATCCCCATCGTCCTCGTGCCTCTCACCATGATTCTGGTGTCCTACGGCTACATCGCCGCTGCGGTGCTGCGCATTAAGTCTGCTGCTGGCAGGCGAAAGGCCTTCAACACCTGCTCCTCCCACATGGCCGTCGTGTCCCTCTTCTACAGCGCCATCATCTACATGTACATGCAGCCTGGGAACGTGGCGAGCCAGGACCAGGGCAAGTTCCTCACTCTTTTCTACTGCCTCGTGACCCCTACTCTGAATCCCTTCATCTACACGCTGAGGAACAAAGACGTGAAGGGAGCCATGTGGAAGGTTCTGGGGAAAGACCGCAGCCTACTGGACACCGGAGGACACTGATGGGGGCAGGCGACACTCGCCTCGGGATTCCTTCACCTCTACAAAGCGTTCCCTACTTCGGAACCACAGTGCAAAATGGCATAACAACGGCTACCACATGAACGGTGCCTCCTGCTCTCTTTTTCTCAGCCAGGCAGACTCTGAATGACTCACATCTTTCCTTGCCTGTGGGCTGGCCTTCCTCCAGCTCCTTCAAAGTGAAAGAGTGAATTGCAAAAGATAATGTACTGGTGGAGAGAAGCTGCTTCCTCTTTGCTTAAGAGGATTTTACAGCGAGAGAATGATTTCTTTGCAGCTCAGTTGCGACTCTGATTCTTCTGAGCTATAATGTCAATATTAGATTGTTGGGGACCACCCCCAAACTATGCCCTGAGTTCCCTCCCAGGGGCTGGCAGAGACCAGAGGATGAGGGAAAGAATAAAAAGTCAAACACAAGGGGAAGTGTTTTAAAGGAACAGCTGCGTCAGAAGTCTGTCTGCTTTCAACCGGGAGGACCAGTGGGCAGCCTCTAGCTCCACGCTAGCTCCATCTTTAGCGCATACACCATTGTTTTAATCATCAATCTAATGAAGGACGGCTAACAAGTATGTCATGGTTCTTGCTGAGCTTGTATTTTCTCACCAAACTATGTCTTTAACTAAGTACCTTAATTAGACTGATTTACCTTTTACTATTATTGCTCTAAGTTATTTACGATCTTAACACAAATAGATCATAGGATGGGGAACACAGTCCAGGAGCAGGATGTCAAAACATATGTGTGCCCCATTAGTCCAGACACACAAATCACAGGAGTAGCAACTGACCCTCAAGAAGCCTTGTGCTCTGACAACTGACACTTCTGACCATAACACCGTGACAGAAGAAAAGAGCTATTTTTCCCCTTATCTTGTCCTGAGTGATTCTTTCTCTGTTTATGAGATTTTAAACATTCTGCATTCCCTAACTCCCTGAAAGCATTCACTTTCCCTGAGAGGGCAGCCCCACCAGCCCAGGACAGCTTTGCCTGCTTAGTTACCTCACAGCACAGCAGAGTTGCCATGGGGCAGGGGGTGAAGTTACAGCAAAGTCTGGAGAGTCTTAAAGAGGCCAGGCCTCCTGCAGTGCATTTTTCACCAGGCTTTGGGTTTCTCTGATCCACTTCTCTACTGTCTCTGTTCCCTTTCACTTATCATCTGCAATCATTTTCTTAATTCAATTCCTAACCTACTTACAACTAACAATTGAATATTGGTTTTAAGCTTAGTAAATCATTATTTCTAGCAATGCAAGCACATCAAGATATGACTCTTCCCTTAAGTACCCATATGTACATCCTCATTAGATCAGATACGTGTACAGGAGGAAGACGACACCATGGCAGAAATGTGTATGGGTCTCTGTGAGAAGTGTTATTTTAGAGTACACTTATTCCTTCTCATATGCCTTTTTGTTCTGAATTGTCCAGACCCCGATGGAGATGATGCTATTACTTTTTCAGGCTGTTGCTTGCTGCCCTCCTGCTGTCCTGAACAGGTGTTTTTATGTCCTTCTTTCTTTCTTCCTTCCTTTTCTCTTTCTTTCTTTCTTTCTTTCTTTTTTTGACACACTCTCACTCACCCTGGCTAGAGTGCCATGGTGACATCATATCTCATAGCAACCTCAAACTCTTGGACTTAAGCAATCAATCCTCTTGCATCAGCCTCCTGAGTAGCTAGAAATATAGGCATTTGCCACTATGTCCTGCTACTTTTTCTATTTTTAGTTGAGAGGGGGGTCTTGCTTTTGCTGAGGTTGGTCTTGAACTCCTGAACTCAAGCAATCCACCTGCTGCCTCCCAGAGTGCTAGGATTACAGGCATGAGTCACCACACCTGGCCCTGAGCAGATGTTGCAGAACTGCTTAACTAAGAGCAGTGTTTTCTATATATTTCATGCCATCTGCCATAAGTGGATTCTTAAATCAATTTAAAGGATGCAGAAAGCATTTAAAAATGGGCTAGGATAGAAAATTTCATAGGGGACTATGCATGGCAGAGCGAGTCACTTGTGTATGTGTGTGTTTGTGTGTGTGAGAGAGAGAATGAGAGTGAGAGAGAGAGCACAAGAGAGAAATGTATTCCTCATACAGGATACAAAACTTTGAGTCGTTACTTTAGAGAGTTTCAGTTGGAGCAAGTTTCTAAGCAGCCAGTATGTTTGTACTGGGGGGAAATTTAGGGATATGACTCATAGAACAATGGTACGGACGGGAAGAGTGTGGGAATCACGGGACTCACAGCTGCTTGGTAGGAGAGGGCTTGCCAGGATAAATAACAATGATTTTGAAAATGATAACATTAATATGCTAATTATGATGAAAATGAAACTATTTTTTCGACTCATGTATTAACAACTTACTGACAATTCTGACGCAGGAATGTGTTAAGGTTTATTGGCAAGTCATAGATTATTTCAAATTTTTTCCTGAAAATATAGTAAAAAGTAAAAGTGAGAATCTTTGATTAAGTTGTAAAAATAAATAAAATCTTGCCTATTTCTAGGAGCTACTTAGTTTCTATAATGGCTAATTTTAATATGTCTATTTTATTAGGCCATAGTGCCCAGGTATTTGGTCAAATACCAATCTGAACATTACTATAGAGGTATTTTTTTTAGACAAGATTACTATTTAAAACAATAGACTCTGAGTGGTGTAGATTACTCTCCATGATGTGGGTGGCCTACCCTGATCAGTGGAAGGTTGTAAGAGATAACAGACTTCTTCCAAAGAAGAAGAAATTCGTGCAGTCTGCCTTCAGGCTTGAGTTGCAATATCAGTGTTTTCTGGGTCTCCAGCCGGCCCTACAGACTTAGGATGTCCCCAAAGTGTGTGAGCCAGTTCTTTAAAATAATTTTTTCTCTATTTCTTCATGCCTGTAAATATGTATATGTATGTATATGTACCTGTGTATATACACAAATGTACATAGACATTCTATTGGTTCTGTTTCTCTGGGGAACTCTGACTAATATAGTCTCCATTACTAATTTTAAAAAATCCATAAAAAATTAAGCATGTCTTTATTAAATCTGCTTTAGCTTTCACTTAAAAAAAGAAAACCTAAGCTCTTTAGTTACATATGCAGTTTTCATATTTCTTTCCTCATGTTCAAATATGTATTTCTTTAAACAGGATAATCTTTGCCTGTATTTTCAGTCCAAAATTCCTCATTGGATTATTAGAGGTTAAAAAATAGTGGATATTGCAGAAAAATAGTGGATATTGCAAGTCAGCTTACATCTACATGACTTTTCTGTAGGTGAAAAGAAGTTTACTGCCATATTTCCTCTTCTGTGTATCTTGTTAAGCCTCTGAATTGTTTTGCTGTTTTGTTTTGTAATTTTGATATGTTTATTCTGGTGTCTACTAAGCATGACCTCTGTTACAACACCACATGCATGTAGTGTTGGGGGCCTATATCAACAACTGTGTCAAGCTGAGCGTTGTGGCAGCCACCTGTAGTCCTAGCTACTCAGGAGGCTTGTAAGAGAATCACTTGAGCCCAAGAGTTTGAGGTTATTGTAAGCTATGATGCCACAGCACTCTACTCAGGGTAACAGAATGAGACACTGTCTCAAAACAAACAAACAAACAAACAAACAACCCAACTGTGTTAGAACAAACTGTTATGCTGTGCTGAAATAAATCTTTTAGAATTTGAATGCACAATTTTCCATTTTTTTTGCAAGGAGTAAGTCCAATGGGTACTTTCTAACTGTCCAGGGGCCCCACTCAATTTTTATATGCCTACAGTATTAGTTATAACAAGATGGATGAGGTCAATTATTACAATGGTGTAAACATTTCCAACTGTTTATGAAACATAATTTACAACTTTTAATGGACAATTCCCTAAATGTTCTAACAAAAAATGCTTTATATTGCTAACATGCAGAGTCTAGCTGTAGAAAACATATGAAATCCTCTGTTTTTTATCAAAAAATACTCATCAGTAAATAAATATTGATACTATAAGATATAGAATTAGAGTAGTTGAATAGTTCAATAGTTCTATGTAACTATTCTATAAATACACTCCTTTTCTTTCTAAACAAAAGAAATCATTGACCTAGTGTTTTTCCCACTCAGAACCTTTATTTGACAATTTTTTCAAGGTTCACCATTAACTATAATTCAAAATCATGAATGTGAGATCCCTGCCTAAGGGATCTTGAATTATCTTTGGTAGGGAGTTGCTTCCTAAAGGCCAAGAATAAATCTCATGCCCTAGAGAAAAGGGGATACAGAGTTAGATTTAATTTCATTTTAGAAAAGAGAAAATGGCATTTCTCATCTAAAAAAAAATTGTGAATGTGGCTCCAAATGGAATTTTAATTAAGGTGATAATAATTTTATCCCATTTAATTTCATCATCTTTGTCTTTATTTTCCTTTCTTGATATCAGAAATGTGGTCTAAAAATGTTTAATTGGCTTATGATGATGATGGTAAGGAATGCAAATGTTAATGATTATGGTGATGATGATATTGTTAAAGTGATTAACAATCTTACTATATATCTTGCTATAAATGTGGAGACCATATATTTTCTCCTTCTCCATTTACTTCTTCTTTGGAAGCCCAAATCTCATTGTTTTTGGACCTTGAATTAAGAAAATGCACGGGCAATGGGAGTGAGAACCCCAGAGTAGATGTAAGATATGGGGGTGTAATATGTAGTATTGTCGTATAATCTAAATAAACAAAGGCCAAGGGACTTTCCCCAGGGACTAAGAGGTGGTGGTCTCATCTCAATTCATTTTATTTCAAATAGGGGGTTATTTGCCAATAAACAAATTGACATCTACTGCATGTCAGTAGTGATTGCCTTACCATTGGTGGTTAATAACCTTCTATAGCATAGATGCCCCTTCAATCTGTCCACACTTCATCTCCTTTGATCCACTGTATTTTTGGTCTGTTACAAGCAGTGCAGCCTGTACTCCAAATAATAATCAAAGGCCATGTGAAGAAAACCAGAAATCTTTTTTAAAGGAATAAAAGATCTATCTGCATATAGAGAGAGGCATAATTCCTAATGTTTGTGCTATGTATTGTACTGAGTACTTTACACCATTTCTCATTACTTAATTCTCCATAGAAACCCTTTAAGATGGGTGTTATCTCACTTTACAGATGAAGACAACAGGTGGGTTTGTTGACCAAAAGGCACATGGTTATTAAGTGAGGAGTCAAGACCCAAGCAGGTATTTATTTCACGAGGTGATTCCAGACCCTGAGCTCTGCTCCTCTGCTGTTATTTATCCACACAGAGGTCTCCATCCTGCAAAATGTCAATGCTCCATCCTGCAAAAATGAAAATTCTTCTTACATTAATTTAAAAATGTGGTTTAATGTCAATTAGAGTTCCAATAAGATGTTGTTTTGGAAAGTAAGAAGGGAATTTGTCATGATTTTAATCTGGTGGAGCAAACATAGTGACAGCCCTGAAAAGTCTAAATTTGAAGAATAGAAACAATAATGCTATTCCTGAATAAACTCCAGTCCTGAATCGACACCCAGTCTTGAGGTCCAGAGGATCCTTTTCAGAGATCCTCCTGCCTCTCCCTTTTGCTTTCTTGGGGGACACTAAAAACTTGACTACTGAGCTTAAACAAAACCGTGTGTGGGTAACAGAAAATAACAGGGTATCTGAACTCCAGCGATTTTTAATTCACCTTTCCAAGGAGTCAGGTAAAGTTTTTAAGAGTCTTTTTTAAATTTTTATATATTTTTAATTAAATCATAACTGCGTACATTGATCCATTTATGGGGTTCAGTGTACTGATTTGATATACAATGTGAAATGCTTACATTGAACTAAGTAACACATTCATTACAATTATACTCTTTTCTTAATAGTTTTGAAATGTACTATTGCATCACATCACATTAGGTGAGGTCTCCCCAAATACCCTCCCTCTTCTCACCTGTGCCCTCCCCTCCCCTCTCTCTCCTCATCCTTTTTACTTTCTAGACTATAGTTATGTTTTACTATACACATGAATGTGCAGGTGATTATATATTGATTCCATAGTAGTATTGAGTACATTTGGATACTTTTTTCCCCATTCTTGAGATACTTTACTAAGAAGAATATGTCCCAGCTCCATCCAGGTAAACATAAAAGATGTGAAGTCTCCGTATTTTTTATGGCTGCATAGTATTCCATAGTGTATATATACTATGATTTGTTAATCCAGTCATGGGTCGATGGGTGCTTGGGCTGTTTTCCTGTCTTGGAGATGATGAATTGGGCTGCAATAAACATTCTGGTGCAAATGTCTTTGTTGTAAAACAATTTTTGATCATCTGGGTATATCCCAGTAGGGGAGTTGTAGGATCGAATGGTAGGCCTACTTTTAGTTCCTTGAGTATTCTCCAAACTTCTTTCCAAAATGGTCAAATTAGCTTGCATTCCCACCAGCAGTGTAGAAGTGTTCCCTTCCCTCGGTATCCATGCCAACATCTGTAGTTTTGGGATTTGGTGATGTGGGCCAATCTTACTGAAGTTAGATGATATCTCAAAGTGGTTTTAATTCACATTTCTCTGATGATTAAGGATGATGAGCATTTTTCATGTGTGTGTAGGCCATGTGCCTGTCTTCATCAGAGAAATTTCTGTTCAAGTCTCTTCCCTACCTGGAAATGGGGTTTTTGTTCATTTCTTATTGATTAGTTTGAGTTCTCTGTAGATTCTAGTTATTAGACCTTTGTTGGAAGCATAACCTGCAAAATTCTTCTTCCATTCTGAATGTTGTATGTTTGCTTTATTTACTGTTCTCTTGGCTGTCCAAAAGCTTTTTAGTTTTATCAGATCCCAGTAATGTATTTTTGGTGTTGCTTAAATTGTCGTAGGGTTCCTCCTCATAAAATATTCTCCTAGGCTGATTTCCTCAAGTGTTTTCCTTGTACTCTCTTCTGGTAACTTTATAGTTTCATGTCTTAAGTTTAAATCTTTTATCTAGTGAGAATCAATTTTTTTTTAATGGTGAAAGATGGGGTTCCAGTTTTAGTCTTCTCCAGGTGGCAACAAGTTCACCCAGCACCATTTGTTAAATAGTGAATCTTTTCCCCCACAGAAAGTTTTTGATAAGCTTATCAAAGATCAAATGATGATAAGCAGCTGGGTTCATCTCTTGGTTCTCTATTCTGTTCCATACATCTACCTCTCTGTTTTTGTGCCAGTACCATGCTGTTTTGATCACTATAGATTTACAGTATAGACTGAAGTCTAGTAATGTCATAACTCCTGATTTGTTTTTGTTTCTTAGTAATGTATTTGCTATTTGAGGTTTTTTCTGATTCCATATAAAATGAAGCACTATTTTTTCAAGCTCTTTAAAGTATGATCATAGTGCTTTAATAGGGATTGCATCAAATCTGTAAATTGCTTTGGGTAGTATGGACATTTTAACAATGTTGATTCTTCCCACTATGAGCATGGTATGTTTTTCCATTTGTTAACATCTTCAGCTATTTCTATTCTCAGAGTTTCATAGTTTTCTTTGTAGAGATCTTTCATGTCCTTTGTTAGGTAAATTCCCAGATATTTCATATTCTTTGTCACTACTATAAAAAGAATAGAGTCCTTGACTATATTTTTAGTTTATGTTGGCATATATAAAACCTACTGAATTGTAAGTATTGATTTTGTATCCAGAGATGCTGCTATATTCCTTGATCACTTCTAAGAGTTTTGAAGTTGAGTCCCTGGGATTTTCCAGGTATAGGATCATATTATTAGTGAAGAGTGAGAGTGTGATCTCCTCTGACCC
This sequence comes from Otolemur garnettii, assembly GCF_000181295.1. Classification (NCBI taxonomy): domain Eukaryota; kingdom Metazoa; phylum Chordata; class Mammalia; order Primates; family Galagidae; genus Otolemur; species Otolemur garnettii. Next base: position 345,816 of record NW_003852708.1, read on the forward strand.
TATTTGGATGCCCTTGATTGCCTTTTATTTCCTGATTGCAATAGCTAAGACTTCCATTACTATGTTGAATAGCTGTGGAAACAATGGGCATCCCTGCCTAGTTCCTGACCTGAGTGTAAATGTCTTCAATTTTATTCCATTCAATACGTTATTGGCTGTGGGTTTGCTTTAGATGGCCTCTATCAGTTTAAGAAATTTCTCTTCCATACCTATTTTCTTAAGTGTTCTGATCATGAAAGGATGCTTGATATTATCAAAGGCTTTTTCTGCATCAATTGAGGGAATCATATGGTCTTTGTTTTTTTATTATAGTGATGTGATGTATTATATATATAGATTTGGGTATGTTGAACCAACCTGTAACCCTGGAATAAAACCAATTTGATCATGGTGTATAATTTTTTTGATGTGTTGTCAAATTCTTTTTGCTATGATCTTATTGAATATTTTTGCATTGATATTCATTAATGATATTGGCCTATAATTTTCATTCTCCGTTGGGTTCTTTTCTGGTTTGGGGACTAGGGTGATATTTACTTCCTAGAATGTGTTGGGAAGTATTCCTTCTTTATCTATGCTTTGGAAAAGTTTATATAATATAGGTGCTAGTTCCTCTTGAAAGGTTTGATAGAATTCATATGGGAAGCCATCTGGTCCCTGATTTTTGTTTTTTGGGAGATTTTGTATAGTTGATGCTATTTCAGTGATTGATTTAGATCTATTCAAGATTTCTAATTCTTTCTGATTGAGTCTAGGAAGGTGGTGTATTGGTCCAGGTATTGGTCCATTTCCTTCAGATTTTCGTATTTCTGGGAATAGAGTTTTTTTGTAGTAATCATTGAGGATTTTTTGAATTTCTGATGTGTCTGTGGTTATTTCTCCTTTATTGTTTCTGATAGATGATATTAGCTATTTTACTTTCTGTTTCTAGTTGCATTGGCCAAAGGTTTATCAACTTTGTTAATTTTTTTGTTGTTTTTGTGAGACAGAGCCTCAAGCTGTCACACTGGGTAGAGTGCCATGGCATCACAGCTCATAGCAACCTCCAACTCCTGGGCTTAAGCAATTCTCTTGCCTTAGTCTCCCAAGTAGCTGGGACTACAGGCACCCACCACAATGCCTGGCTATTTTTTGGTTGTAATTGTCATTGTTGTTTGGCAGGCCTGGGCTGGATTCAAACCAGCCAGCTCTGGTGTATGTGGCTGGCTCCTTAGTCACTTGAGCTACAGGTGCTGAGCTAATTTTGCTAATCTTTTCAAAAAACCAACTTTTTGTTTCATTGATCTTCTGAATGATTCTTTTGTTTTCAATTTCATTTAATTCTGCCCTACTTTTGGTTATTTCTTTTCTTCTGCTAGGTTTGGGGTTAGAATGTTCTTCATTTTCCAGTTGCTTGAGATAATCCATTAAGTTGTCAACTTCCTGTCTTTCTGTTTTCTTAATGAAGACTTCCAATGCTATAAATTTCTCTCCTAGGACTGCCTTTGCAGTATCCCACAGGTTTGGATAATTTGTGTCCTCATTATCATTGTGTTCCAAATTTTGGTGATTTCCTTCTTAATCTCATCTTTGACCCAGCTATCATTCAGCCTAAGATTATTTAGTTTCCATGACTGTGTTTGAGTATGAAGATTACTGTTACTGTTGAGTCCAACTTTTATTCCATGGTGGTCCAAGAGCAAACAGGGAATAATTTCTATTCTTTTAAATTTACTGAGGTTAGACTTGTGTCCTAGGATATGATCAGTTTTGGAGGATGATCCGTGGGCTGATGAGGAGAATGCACATTCAGTATTATTAGGATGAAATGTTCTATAGAGGTCTGTAAAATCCATTTGTTCTAGGATCAGGTTTAAGTCTGGCATTTCTTTGGTTAGCTTCTTCTTGGAGGATCTATCCAAAACTGTCAAAGGGGTGTTAAGATCTCCAACTCTTATAGTGCAGGAAGATATCAAGTTGTTCATATCCATTAGAGTGTGCTTTATAAATTGAGGAGCATTCTGGTAGGTTGCATAAATGTTAATTTTTGAAATCTCTTCATGCTGGGTGCTTCCCTTGACAAATTTTTTGTGACCTTCCTTATCTTTTTTTTATGTTTTTTGCTTTAAAGCCAATTGTATCTAAAACTAAAATTGCAACCCCTTCTTTTTTCTGGTTTCCATTTGCCTGTATTATAGAAGTCCATCCCTTCACTCTGAGTATATTGTTGTCCTTTAAGGTAAGGTGAGGTTCTTGTATAGAGCAGATATCCAGTCTGAGTTTACATATCCAGTCAGCCAGCCTGTGCCTTTTTAGAGGACAATTTAAACCATTCACATTAATTGATAGAATTGATAAGCCTGGTTGTGTTTTGGGTGTCATATTTTTTGGATGTCTAGTAGATATTTTTAATCCTTTCACCACTGTGGAAGTTGGGTTTTGTTCAAAAATTTTGGAGTGAGTTTACTTTGGTGGTAGCATTGCACTGGTCATTGTGGAGGATGGGTGTGAGAATATCCTGGAGAGCTGGTTTGGTTATGGCAAATTTCTTCAACATGTGTATGTCATTAAAGTATTTTATTTCTCCATCACAAATGAAACTCAGTTTAGCAGGATATGGATACAAGATCCTGGGCTGAAACTTGTTTTGTATTGGGAGATTGAAGGTCCATGACCATCCTCTTCTGGCTTGAAATGTTTTGCCTTCATTCTGATATTTCTCTCTTTGAAGGTGATGCTTTTCTTACCTCTGGCTGCTTGCAGAATTTTCTCCTTCATCTTAACTTTGGCAAAGTTAATCACAATGTGTCTAGGAGATGCTTTATTTGGATTGAGTTTGCTGGGGTTCTCAGACTGTCTACTATCTGAAGTTCTGTATCTCTTGCAATGCTTGGGAAATTCTCTTCCATCATCTCTTGGACTAGATCATCTATACCTTTAGGACCATCCTCTTCTCCTTCAGGAATTTCTATAAGATGAATGTTTGATCTTTTTGGAGTGATCCTACAATTCTCAGGGAATTATCATTTGTTGCTCTCCATTTGTTTGCCCCTTTGAACATTTGGAGATGTTCAAAATCTTTGTCTTCAGTTTCAGGGATGCTTTATTTTACATGATCATCTGTATTACTGAGGGACTCTACTGTATTTCAGAGCTCTTGGACTAACTTTTTGTTTCCTTGAGCTCTGCTAACTCTTTTCTCATTATGTCCATATCTTTGTCTTTGAATTCACTAATTTCTTGAGACAACTTTAGATTGGATTTGGATTTCAATTTCTAACTTTTTTCCATTCTATTCATCTTATTTGCCATCCATATTCTGAATTTGATTTCTGACAGTGAAGCCATTTGTTTATGCATGGCATCTTCATTTGTATTTCTTCTGTCATTCCTTAGATGGTTGATCTACTCTGTTTATCCATGTTGCCAGAGTTCTTCCATTGGTTCTGCACCATGTTCATTTTCCACCTTTTGGTTATTAAAACTGGTAGGGTGAGATTGAATTGGGGTACCCAGGTTGTAGAGATAATCAGCCCCTTACCAAAGTACTAGGCTTTGCAAATGTGGCTTATCACCTACAACCTTACGAAGTGCCCTTTCAGAGTTTTGATTGGAGACTCTAAGGACATACTTGGTGAGATAGTGCAAGTTAGCTCTGTTTTGATATTAGTCAACTTCTACCCTATCCTAAGAAGCCAGAATATTAGGTTTAAATCTCAGCTCTGAAGAGATACAGACACCTGCAGTGCTCAGCCCTCACCCATCAGTTTTTCTCTGCTACAGAACTTCAAAGGTCAACCTTAGAGTGTCCCCAGGTGGACAGCCCCAGATATGAGTTCCAATTAAATTGTCTCAGGCAGTGTAAACCTGCTCAACAGAGAAGGATCCAAGGGTCTCCAACAACACAATTGGAGCCAGGGATCCATACCCCCGCCAGCCAGATTCAGTTCACTCTATTGTCTGCTTCTCTGCTCACTGGCCCAGTGGGAACTGGGGACCATGCTCCTGCCTGCAGGTCTCAGTCCACAGCCAGCAAGCCTCTGCTTGCCAGACCAGTTGGAGTCAGGGGACCATGTCCTCATTTACCAGTCTTAGTCCATACCTGGCTAACCTCTGTTTGCCAGCCCAGCTGGAGTCAGGGGACCATGCCCCTGCTGGCAGATCTCAGTCCACTCCTGGAGGCTTCTTGACTGTGTCGGAGTCAGGGGACCATTACCTTACCCTCAGGTCTTGTGGCAAATTCATAACCCAGGGACTACTGCTCCTCCTGCTGAGTGTCCCTTTCTTCCCACACCCACTTTCTTCCTCACTAGTCATAGATTCTGTCCTAATGGTCAACAGTCCATACTATGCCCAGATCTCTCAGGAAAAGACCAAACACTCTACACTTTACAGGGGGCAGAACTTCAGACCACCATGCAAGGGGGGAAGGATAGACTGGGAGTTTGGAATTGTTGGGGGGGAAATAGCTGTTCAATATTATGCCTGGTAGGGTGATGTCTAGGTTCATAAGTGGGACCTCCCTGGAGAAAGAGACCTGGTGTTTAGTGTCTCTCTCCAGTGAGGTAAAATGAGAGGTCTTTTATTACCTGCTCCCTCGAGCCTGTGGTGGGCCTTCTGCTTGGGGGAGGGGCCTACTGTCCTCTAGTCGATGAGGATGTAATTTGTTTTCTTTTCTTTTTCTTTTTTTTTTTTTTTGAGAGAGGGTCTCACTGTCACCCTCAGTAGAGTGTAGTGGCATCACAGCTCACAATAACCTCAAACTCTTGGGCTTAAGCATTTCTCTTGCCTCAGCCTCCCAGGTAGCTGGGACTACAGGTGCCTGCCACCACATCTGGCTATTTCTTTTTGTTGTTGCAATTGTCATTGTTGTTTAGTAGGCCAGGCCAGGGCTGGGCTTGAACCCTCCAGCTTCAGTGTATGTGGCCGGCGCCCTACTCACTGAGCTACAGATGCCAAGCTGTAATTTGTTTTCTTGAATGCTCTTCCTTGGAGTTATAGCTTGCTGAACTTCTTTCTTGGCTTAGCTCCCCACCTTTGGCTTCATAGAGTCAGATTCTGTCCAGTTTTTCTCCCTCTGGTCAGGATGCTACCAGTTGGGTATCTTCCCAGAACTGTCCCAAAGATTTTTTTTTTTTTTATTGTTGGGGATTATCGAGGGTACAAGAAACCAGGTTACACTGATTGCATTTTTTAGGTAAAGTCCCTCTTACAATTGTGTCTTTCCCAAAGTTTTTAATATTCAGATTGAAGTTTTTCTTCAGATCTTAAAAATTTTTTATTCAATACATTTAAAGTTATTATTTTTCCCATTTGTTCCTTTCTCTTCAGTTTTTGGTTACTAAACTGAGTAAAATTTTTTTTCTACTTTTCTTATTCATACTAATGTTATCATGTAAGTCTGACTCCTGGGGTACTTGCTGCCTACTTTCTTTCCTTTTCTTTACCTTTAAAGTCCCCAAAAGTCATGTAATTATTTTTTGTTTTATTTTGTTCTAGTTTGTTTTTAAGTGACACATAATAATTGTATATGTATGGGGTGTAGCTTGGTGTTTTGATACACATATACACTGTGTAACAACAAAATCAGGGTCACGAGCATATACATCACCTCGAACATTTATCATTTCTCTGTAGTGAGAACATTCAAGATTCTTTCTTCACAACATAGATGAACATAGGAGACATCATTTTACATGAAATAAGCCAAGCATAAAAGGACAAATATTGCATGATCTCACTTGTACGTAATGTTTAGTTAATTATCAAAGAGAGAAAAGCCTGGATTAGTTAACAAGTGAATCTGTACTATACACTGGCAGCAGAATAAAGCAGATATTGTTATGCTATAGCCCTCTCCAGGTGGTGTAGAAAGAGATGACAAGAGAAATATTTCTAGTAGGCAACTTACAGCTTATCTTGTTCTTAATATTTTTTTTTACATTTCAGAATATTACAGGGGTACACCATTTGTGTTATGTAGTTTGTTCTGTACATTTCAAGTCAAAGTTATAAATGTGCCTTTCACCCAGAATGTACCATTGTACTCATTAGGTGTGAATTAAACCAACCCCTCCTTCTCTCTCACACCTACTTGATTCCTGTTGAGTTTTACTTCCATAGGTGCACATAAGTGTTGATTGACTAGTTCCAATTTATTTATTTATTTTTGAGACAGAGCCTCAAGCTGTCACCCTGGATAGAGTGCTGTGGCATCACAACTCATAGCAAGCTCCAACTCCTGGACTCAAGCATTCTCCTACCTCAGCCTCCCAAGTAGCTGGAATTATAGGCACCTGCCACAACACCTGGATTTTAACCCGCCAGCTCAGGTGTGTGTGGCTAGTGCCTCAGCCTCTTGAGCCACAGGCACTGCACTGACTAGTTCCAATTTAGCACTGAGTACATGTGGAGTTTGTTTTTCATTCTTATGTTACTTCACTTAGAAGAATGTTCTCCTTGTCCATTCAGGTTATTATAAAAGACACTAGATCACTATTTTTTTAATGGCTGAGTAGTACAAATACCACATTTTATTAATTTAGTCATGTATTGATGGGCATTTGGGTTGTTTCCACATCCTTGCAATTGTGAATTGTGCTGCTGTAAACATTTGACTGCAAATGTCTTCATAATAAAATATCTTTTCTTCCTTTGGGTAAATACATATAAATTGAATTGCTGGATTGAAGGGTAAGTACTTAAGTTCTTTGAGGTATCCCACACTCCTTTCCACAGAGGTCAGTTTGCAGTCTCAGCAACAGGGTATAAGTGTCCATTTCTCTTGTGTCTACTCCAGCACTGGCTGTTAGTTTTTTATAGAAGGATATATGCACTGAAGTTTAGATATGCACTGATTCAAGGGCATTGACTAACAGATTGATATTTTGGTCAAGGTTTGTGAAGAACAAGACTACAAAATAAACAGCAGGCAAATCTGGAGAAGAGTATACAGATGAAGTTCTTGAAAAGTACATTGACCATGAAGGTATCTGCGTCTTACACCAGTGTCTATTAGAAGGCATTGTAGAGATTTTGATAGTAAGGTAAAAGAGAGGATTCATCCAGTAGATAAATCAGTCAATCTCTTTTGCCAGCTGACTTGCTCACTTGGTCCATGAAAATTTGAACATGGAAGGAGAGATGAAAGCTATGAATGGGCTCAAGGTTATGCTGTTCCCTCACCAAAATTCACATCTGACTTGGTGCTATTCCTGAGGGCTCTAGCTGGACAAATAGTGGCATAATGATAACACTGGACTCCTTTTATCATAGAGTAAGAAATGTTTGTATTTATAGGGATCCCCACTGGTACTAGCCAAAGGTCCTATACTATCTCTTGGAAGTTTCTTTGGTTCTAACCCAGGTTAATGTAGCATCCCTATAGTTTCTTAGAGTCTACCCACATCTTAGGACCTTTTCTCTTTCTTGAGTGCAATATTCTAATTACTTACTTTGATATCTATATCCTCTTGAGACCATGATTAACATAGTAGCCCCAAACCAATAGCCAAGGTTGATTATCAACCCAGATTCCCTGGCTCCAAATCCAAACCGATTTCTTGTCTACTTCATAGTGATGGTGGTGACTCATTGGTGGAATTCTGTGCTTCTGGGTCTGATACCTGAAAAGGCTTATAGACAAGAGTAGAAGATACAGGGCGGCGCCTGTGGCTCAGTGGGTAGGGCGCCAGCCCCACATACTGAGGGTGGTGGGTTCAAACCCGGCCCTGGCAGTACTGCAACAAAAAATAGCCAGGTATTGTGGTGGGTGCCTGTAGTCCCACCTACTCAGGAGGCTGAAGCAAGAGAATCACCTAAGCCCAGGAGTTGTAGGTTCCTGTGAGCTGTGTGATGCCATGGCACTCTACCAAGGGCGATAAAGTGAGACTCTGTGTCTACAAAAAAACTCCAAAACAAAACAAAACAAAACAAAACAAAAGAGTAGAAGATACAATATGATGTGGAAAATGAACTAAAACAAGTAGGTAAACCTGATAAAATACGCAACATACCAATGGTGGTTGTGATACATATGATGAAGTTAGCAAAATTCAAGATTTTTTTTTTCTTTCCTTCTTGGACAGATTTGTGAAGTAAATTGAGCTGCATCACAATTTTTTTTTCTTCACCCAATAGTTCGTGGTGATACATGTAAGACAATTAAAATTATTGTAGCATTTGTTCCAATGACCTAAATTCCAGGGATTATTTTAAGAATATAATTCAATAAAAGAGAGAAACCTATATAAATTACATAAATAGCAAAATTTAAAACAAAAAGAGCCCAAATACTTACTAATGACAATTGATAGAAACCAAAGAATATATACTGATTGGAATATGATACACTGTTTACAAAGACCATGTTAGTATTGCCATTTTTATGTCATTTAATGAAGAAAGCACTGAAGAAGCAAGCAGGAACTATCTACGTGTGTAAAAATCTGAGCTTCCTAGCATCTAAGCTCTGCTAGTTTGGCCTTAGTTTCCTCAATTATAAAATAGAGAGAATGACGCTACCTAACTAATAGCTTTATTGTCAAAATAAAATGAATTAAGCCATGTAGAAATGTGTCTGGAGCTATAAAACAGTCAATGTGTGTCCTATTTGATTGATGTTATTCTTATTAGTACAGATAAGAAGTTAGGCCTATACTATGGTAATCCCCACATGTGAATATGCAAACGTGCACAAAGAGATTATGTAAAAGAATCAGTACATAGTATTTTGGTAGAATGTGAGTAAATTATTGGTTTCATAAATTTTTAATGACATTTTAATTTTATAATGCATATGTGTATGGAATATTGGTTCTCATTTTCTACAGATTTATAAATTCTTAACTGTCATTAGAAATGGACCTGTTCTAAAGAGTTAATGATCAATAAGTCTGAAATGTTATCAACTCCAATATATATCTGCATGTTTATTCAAGACTCAAATCTCCCAGTATCAAGCGAGCAATCTGAGAGTTTAAATGTGACACTGAGATGTTTTTGGCTCAGAATAGAGGAGTAAGTTTTTCTGGAGGTGAGTTTTTTTTGGGGGGGGGAAGGCCTTCTACAGAATACTATGCAAAATATTGTAAATAAATGAAATAGAGATGGAGTCTCACTCTTGCTTAGGCTGTTCTCAAACTCCTGAGTTCAAGGGATCCTCCTTCCAGAGTGCTAACATTACAGGCATGAGCCACCATGCCTGGAGCAAATCTGTTCTATTTTAAAAATGATGAAGGCATGCTTGTACGTATGAAAAAGGTAAGCAAATAAAGTAGTGAGTGATTTAAAACATCCTTACATTTCCTGAAAACAGAAGTCCTAGAGCTGACTAGGAAAATCTATAGTTTGGCAGTTATAAATAAATTAATGTAGCACATTATTGATAAAACCATTAATTTGTTGGGAATCCAACTCTAAGTTCCACTCATGAAGCATTTGCATCTTTAGATTCTTCTTTCTTCAGGAGAACTATTTTTACACATGACACTTCTGTTACCAGGCCTATGAGGTTATGTTCACACCAACAAGTTCTCCAGCTCTTACCAGACACCAGCTGGGTCTCCTCAATTCAATTCTGACACTAACTAGCTGGAGCCAGCGTCAGACTGCACAGGTTAGGGTTCAGTCTCACAAGACTGTTTTCAGTACAGTTGGCAGTCACAGGTCCCAGGATGCCAACTGTACTGCTGATAGAGGTCAGGGGTTCCTGTCAGATTGATAATTTGCCTTGATTTCTCACAGAACTCAAGAACTCTACTTATGCTTACTAGTCTATTATCAAGGGTATTAAGGAATATACATGAGCAGCCAGATGAAGAAGGACATAGGGCTAGGTCTGGAAGGGCTCTGGGCATAGCAGCCTTTGTCCCTGTGGAGTCTGGGGTGCAACACCCTCTTGGCACCTGGATGTGTTGCCCAACCCAGAAGCTCTCTGAACTCCATCATTTAGAGGTACCTAGTCAACTGATTAAGTCACTGACCTTTTGTAATTGAACTCAATCTTTAGCTTCTCTCTCCTCTCTGGAAGTCCAGGGGTGGAACTGAAAGTCACATGGTTGGTTCCTTTGGCAACAAATTCCCTTACTGAAGCTGTCTAGGGACCCACCAAGTATTACCTTATTAGTATAAACTCAGGTGTGTTTGAAATGGCCTTATTGTTAATAACAAAAGATGTTCCTATTACCCCAATCTCTCAAGAATTACAAGGGTGACAGGAACTGGGACAAAGAACAAATAGTTATTTCTTATTATACCACAAGGGGTTATAGGTAAAATGATAAACACATCTATAGATAGATATAGGCTTAAATCTCTGTTCAAACCTCTAATAGCTCTGTAATTACCTAAACTTTGTGAGGTTAATAATATCCACCTCACTGAGTCTTTACGAATATTAGAAAAAAGGTAAAAGATTCCATATAGATTAGGTATCCTCAATGACAGGCATTATTATAGAAAATTAACATATATAGAACACATGTATAAAATCATTCCTTTGAATGTGAGGATTCCTTATCCATGAATTCAACTAATTGTAGTTCACAAATAAGAAAAAAATATACAAAAAAATATAAAAATAATGAAACAAGTATACCTTTCATTTTTTAGATATTATGAGCAATCTAAGGATGATTTAAAGTATATGGATGGATCTGCATAGATGATTTGCAAATATTATGCTATTTTATATAAAGGACTTTATAGATGTCTATTGGAACCAATCCCCTTTGAATATTGAGGAGCAACTGTATAATAACTTTTTTTTTTTGAGACAGAGCCTCAAACTGTCCCCCTGGGTAGAGTGCTGTGGCATCAAAGCTCACAGCAACTTCAACTCCTGGGCTCAAGTGAGTCTCCTGCCTCAGCCTCCCAAGTAGCTGGGACCACAGGCACCCACCACAATGCCCGGCTATTTTTTGGTTGCAGCCATCATTGTTGTTTGGCGGGCCTGGGCTGGATTCCAACCTGCCACCTTAGCCACTTGAGCCACAGGCACCAAGCCTGTATAATAATATAAATAATGAACAAAACAAGATGATAATCAACACATGTAACAGTAAACACTATTTAACAAAATAATTTGATAATTAGCTAAAAATAAAAACAGAATGTATTTTCTCTTCTCATGTTGGTCTAAAAATAGTGTATGAGTATACTCATGTTGGATTTCCACCTAACGAGCTCAAACAATATTTTATAATATTGTTATTTCTAAAATTCTGTTACTTCTAAATTTCTAATATTGTCATTTCTAAAAAGACTTTCCAAGTAGTCTGCCCTCCAATATCAGTTCTGATATATTTAAACTTGTTTTTCCTCCTCAGAAATGACTAGAGTCTTTGAGTTTGTCCCCATTTCCTTGTAAAGCGACAGCAGTTCTCTAATACAATATGCCTGAGAGCATTCTTCACATCTTTATTCCTTAGCGTGTAAATAAGTGGATTCAGCATAGGAGTGACTACAGTGTAAAAGAGAGCTATGAACTTGCCCTGCTCGTGAGAGTTGCTCTTGGCTGGCTGAAGATACATGAAGATGATGCTCCCATAAAACAGGGACACAACTGCCACGTGGGAAGAGCAGGTGTTGAATGCCTTTCTCCTCCCTTCTGCTGACCTGATCTTCAACACAGCCCGGGCAATCTGGCTGTAGGAGACCAGGATGAGCCCCAGAGGCAAGACAACAAAGATAAAGCTGGCCAGGTACATCTCCATCTCATTGAGGCTGGTGTCCACGCAAGCCAGTTGCATAATGAGGGGCATTTCACAAAAGAAATGGTCGATGCGATTGTTCCCACACAGTGGTAGGAGAATGGTGAGTGTGGAGCCCACCATGCTGGTGGTCAGACCCCCTAGCCACGAGGTGACTGCCAGCCTAAGGCACAGCTCTGGATGCATGATGGCAGTGTAGTGGAGTGGCCTGCAGATGGCAGCATAGCGGTCATAGGACATGACAGCCAGCAGGACACACTCAGTTGCCCCCAGCCAATGGGAGATATAGAACTGGACCACACACCCACCATAGCTTATCGTTTTCTGTGGTCCCCAGAGGTTGACTAGGAGTTGTGGGATAATGCTTGTGCTAAAGCTAATGTCCAGGAAGGAGAGGTTGACAAGAAAAAAGTACATAGGTGTGTGGAGACTCACATCCATGCAGGACACCAGGATGATGACACCATTGCCCAAGATAGACACCACATAAAAACCTGAGACAACTATAAAGAGCACGGGTTCTAGTAAGGGTCGATCAGAGAAGCCCAGGAGCACAAAGACTTCTGGGTAACTTACATTGACTGTTCCCATCATCAGGATGGGGCAAAAAGGTCACCTATGGGTGGGAAGAAGGGCACAGAGCATTAGACATAAAGCAATTACACCAGATAATGAACATTAAAATTAAATTGTGGGTTCAGCTCCTGTAGCTTAGCGGCTAAGACTCCAGACACATACACCCAGGCTGGCGTGTTCAAACCCTTCCCGGGGCCTGCCAAACAACAATGACAACAACAACAACAACAAAATAGCCGGGACATTGTGTCAGGTGCCTGTAGTCCAAGAGTTTGAGGTTTCTGTGAGCTGTGTTGCCATGGCACTCTACCAGGGGTGACATAGTGAGACTCTGTCTCAAAAATAAAATAAAAATAAATAAAAATAAATTGTGCATCCATTGTTCTCAAAAGCATCCACCCATGGATGGTACTACATTACCTACCTGCAGACCAATTTGAAATGTATGATTAAAAAAAAAAAAAACCTGAGGGACATGCATAGTCTGGGGGAAAAATGGACGTCATGCAAAATCTTTAGCACTGTTTATTTTTCTAATTGAAACATTCCTTATAGTAGCAATTTCTGGATTGATGAAATAAAAATGAAATATTTCTGATGTTTAGTGATGACATGTTAGTCAGCTAGAGAGTAGTTTCATGTGATGAATACTGCACAGGCTTCAAAATTGTGCCCTCTCAAATCATCAGTACATTTTTGCTTTGTCATTAAATTATCTACAGTCTTATCACTTCTCAAACCACATCTCCTACTACCAATATGGCCCATCCTGCCATCATGTATCATCTGAATTTTGATCTAGAATCCTAAGTTGTCTCCCCAGGAAGCTCCCTTGCTCCCTTTCCAAGTATTCTCAATTAAGTGTTGGGGCTCAAAAAATGATATCCCCAAAATGAAATCCTCAGAGCAGAAGTTTCTTCCTGACTTTCTCCTGCCCTCCTGCCCTCTGGGTCTAGGGCCCCTCATTTTCCCCCAAACCTAACCATAGAAACTAGAATCCTTCTTCCTTAAGGAGAGTCATAGAAACCAGAGTGCCTTTTCCCCAAAGCCAGCCATCAAGTTAGAATAAACACATTACTCTAACTTTCCATTCCTTTCTGTGCAAAATGTGGCCGTAAAGAAATCATGTGACTTACATCATTTGAATTAAGGTCATAAGACCCCCATCCCAGAGAGCCCCCTGCTCCATACCCAGGAGGAAGGCTGCTGCCCAGAGAAGCCAAGAAGGATCTAGACAGACAGGCTTTGCTAGGTCTTCCCACTCAGTCTATCAGCATTAGATCATGACCTTCTTACAGACACATTTCTGCATGGCTATCCATTCTTTGTAGAATCTAAGTATAAACATGGGCAGTTTCCCCAGCATCTTTGAGTCTTCATGCTAAAAGCTCCCATGTCATCTAAAACTACGATCAAATAAATTTGGACACCTTTTGTCCTATTAATCTGTTTTTTGTCAGCTTATTTTTAGAGAACCTTCAGAGGGCAAAGGGGAGGGCTGGGTGTGGTGGCTTACATCTGTAATCCCAGGTGTGGTGGCTTACACCTGGGAGGCTGAGACGGTTGGATTGCCTGAGCTCATAGGTTTGAGACCAGCCAGAGCAAGAACCCATCTCTAAAAATAGCTGGGTGTTGTGGAGGCTGCCTGCAGTCCCAGCTACTTGGGAGGCTGAGGCAAGAGAATTGTTTAAGCCCAAGAGTTAGAGGTTGCTGTGAGCTATGACGCCATGGCACTCTACCAAGGGTGACAATGTGAGACTCTGTCTCAAAAAAAAAAAAAAAAGAGAAGGCAAAGGGGTAATTTTCCCTTACCCCACAAAAGCAATCAGAGGATTAAAGTAAGAAGTAATGTGGTCCTATCACTCCACTGTCCAACATTCCTATTGTCTTCATACAAGACTTGCAGTTGCTGTTTCCCATACTCCCCATGCTTTTCCCATAGAATCTCCACAGTGCCCCTTTGCCAGCTACTGCAGATCAGTTTTCAAAAGCCACCTTCTAACGGAGCCCCTCCCTCATAGTGTTACATAATATTGGAAATTCTTACAGATCCTTTCTCTTTCTTTCCTGAGACACAGTACTTATCAGCTTGCAACAAACACACTACTTATTTCTTAGGTTTGCTACCTGTCCCACTCCACTAGATTACAAATCTGTGGCACTACGATTTCCCATTGTGTTTACTACTGGGTCTTGATGAATTCAAGTCAGTATTGATGAATACTGTGACCCAGCAGTAAACACAATGGGAAATTGTGTTACCTAGCCCAATGCCCGATACACAGCAATTTCTTTCTTTTTTCTTTTTTTTTGAGACAGAGTCTCAGTATGTCGCCCTAGGTAGAGTGCCATGGCATCACAGCTCACAGCAATCTCAAACTCTTGGGCTTAAGTGATTCTCTTGCCTCAGCCTCCCAAGTAGCTGGGACTACAGGTGCCTGCAACAGCACTTGGCTATTTTTTGGTTGTAGTTGTCATTGCTGTTTGGCAGGCTCAGGGTGGGTTTGAACCTGCCAGCTCCGGTGTAAGTGGCTGGCACCTTAGCCGCTAAGCTACAGGTGCCGAGCCACACAGATGTTTCTTAATTAATATTCATGGATGTGCAATAATGAACACATTGAGAAACAGGTTGTTAGAATGGTACATGGCCATGGTAGAGGCAGGACTAGGGTAATATAAAGGCATGATGAAGGACACCCCACATAACCTCTTAGGAGCATTGTCAGAAGCCTGCAAAGGTGACCAGACAATCCTCTGCTTTGACACAGATGGAATAAAGCAAACTATGACTTAGCAGGGTTGAGGACTGAAGTCGGAGGACCATCTAGGGAAACAAGATAATCTCAGACTGCTTCAGATGTCCCTGAAAGCCTCCAGGGGCTTTCTTGGCTCAAACATTCATTTATTCTAGCCTTCATTTGAAAAAGAAGAATCGGTTTATTATAATTAGAATTCATCCAGGTTTGGGGAACAGAGCAGCTATAAACTCAACTGCCAGCCCTCTTGCCATCACAGAGAAAGGAACTTACCTATTTCTATAACTGGAAGTACATCAAACAAAGTGAACACACATGTGCATTCACAGTGCTCTGAAGTATATGCAGGTCTTCCATCTTACGTATACGGCAACGGGGCTCAGAGAAGTCCTGGCATTTGCCAAAATTCACACACAGAAGCTGTACCAGTGCAGACTTCCCTGTGCCCAAATCCTGAGCCAGTTGTCTGATTCACAGCTAGCAGGCCAGGGGAGTATTGACACTCTGGGAGAAGGCCTCCTGAAGAACACATTCCAACCTCCTCCAAATCAAGGAGGCAGTCAAGACCTGTCAGAACATAGTAGTTTCACAATGTTAATGTGGGAGAGAAGAAGTGAATTGGGGAGTTGTGTGAAATGATAAAACTAAGTCATGACTTGATCAGAGGGATTGTCTTGTATATTGAGTCACCAAGGGTGAACTAAAAACTAAAAGGCTTAACTGGCAAATGCATTGTCCCCTGTGGGTGTCAGTCTCCTCTATGGGAAAAGATAGAAACTTTGTTGCCTCACAGTTGATAACATGCAGAAAATGTATAAATGTTGCCAAGAGATAAGGGCCACGAGGCCACAGCATGTGTTAGTAGTTTAGTAGAATTTTTGGAGGAAAAAGAGACCTCTGAGATGATCTGATCTATCTGTAGAAATGTTGTGACTTAACTCAAGTCCCAGAGCTGCTTAGCAATATAGGAGCTACACCCCAAATATCCAGATTCTTAATACAAAAATAGCATTACTAGAAAAGGAAAAGTTTTGCTCACCCTCAGAGATCCATCAGAACTGTCATGATAAAAATTCATTTTTCAAAATATAAGCCTGTTCTGTGCCATTATGAGGAAGAAAGATGGCATAGTGATGGTTATGGAAATGTCTTAAGTTCAAATTTTGTCTGGATTAACTATCTAGTCACAAATTGTACCCAAGGGCATAGGCAACCTGCTGAAATAAGAATGACCACAACAAGAGAAAATCAGATTATTTAAATATAGATCAGTGCTCATCAAACTCAGTTGGAATTATCCAAAAGTCCGTGATCCTGGTTTATTTAAAATACCATGAAACAGATGAACAAACCACAGGCTGTCACTCACCAATGGTGACCTAGCAGCAGGGTCTCTTTCTCTCTATGTAGGATGGAAATGTTGTAAAAAGGGCAACATTTTAAAAGTTGATAACATTCATGAATTCAGTGCATGTAGTAGCATTGAAAACACATCAGCCAGGAGATTTTAAAGCCTGACAAATAGTGGAAATCTCCAACTCAGTGGCGGCAGACATGCTAAATTCTCTTCAAGTGCATATCTGAAGGACACATTTTTAAGTCTTTAAATCAGAGTGGGTTTGAACTAAAAAAAGGCATTTAATGTTTCCTAAGACAATTGGTACTCAAAGGAGTGAGGATAGCTCCAAGTGCTGACCCTTAAAAGACAAAGTGTTTCATAAAGCCCTTATAACCATAAGGTATTTATTGTATCCCCTGGAGCATTCAGAAGGGAAGCAGAGGATAAAGGTGTATGTCTGGGGAGTGAAATTGAAGGGAAAGAAGCCTTTGGGAATTTTTCCCCTATTGTATAATTATAATTTCATTGTACTGTGCACAACAGAATTGTTTCTTTTTATGAACAGAACATTATTTTAGGTTTGCATACTGCCAAACCTTGCTTATAGACCCTGAGAAAATAGTCTCTCTACTCAAGGATTTATGATGTAGTGGGGGAGATAGTCTGAAATATTATATTTATTCATTATACTAATTTTGACACATGCTACTATGGACTCTTTTTTATAAAACCTAATCATTTTTAATATTGGTGTATACCTCAGTGATGATCTAACATTTTTCTTAATAGGTTAAGTTTATTTTTATTATGGTTAAATATACATATATATTTACCATTATGATTATTTTGAAGTGTGCAAGTCAGTGGACTTCAGAACATTCACAATATTGTGCAACCATCATCACTATCAAGTTCCGAACTTCTTTACCCCAAATGGAAAACTCATACTCAGTACGTAGTCATTCTCCATTTGCCAGCTCTCTCCAGCCCTGGAAACCACTGATCTGCTCTCTGTCTCTGTGGATTTGTCTATTGTGGATATCCTATATAAATGGAATCATGTAATATGTGGCTTTTCTGGCTGAGTGCAGTGGCTCACACCTGTAGTCCCAGCACTCTGGGAGGCTGAGGCAGGTGGATTGCTTGAGCTCTAGAGTTTGAGACCAGCCCGAGCAAGAGCCAGCCCAGTCTCTACAAAAAATAGAAAAACTAGCCAGGCGAGGTGGGTCACACCAATAATCTCAGCACTCTGGGAGGCTGAGGGAGGAAGAGTGCTTGAGCTCAGGAGTTCAAGACCAGCCCAAGCAAGAGTGAGACCCCATCTCTAAAAATAGCTGGGCATTGTGGTGGGCATCTGTAGTTCCAGCTACTTGGAAGGCTGAGGCAAGAGAATCACTTGAGCCCAACAGTTTGAGGTTGCTGTGAGCTATGACACTGCAGCACTCTACCAAGGGTGACAGAATGAGACTGTCTCAAAAAAAAAAAAAAAAGGAAAAAATAGAAAAATTAATTGGGTGTAGTGGTAAGTGCCTATAGTCCTAGCTACTCAGGAGACTGAAGGAGGATGATGGCTTGAGCCCAGGAGCTTGAGGCTGTAGTGACCTACAATGATGTCACTGCACTCTAACCTGGGCAACAAAGTGAGACCCTGTTTCAAAAACATGTGGCTTTTCTGCATGGTTTCTTTCATTTAGCATAATGTTTTCAAAATTCTCCTATGCTGTAGTTGTGTCAGTACTTCACTCTCTTATTACTAAATAACATTCTATTGTGTGACTCCTTTTGTTTATTCACTTATTGATGGACATTTCATTTCATTTGTTCATAAATATTTAGATTGTTTCCACTTTTTGGCTATTCTGCATACAGCTGCTGTGAACATTCACATACAAGTGGATTTTTGTTTTTTACATCAGTTTTCAGTTCCTTTGGGTGTATATGTAGGAGTGAAACTGCTTATTCTTACAGCAATTCTGTGATTAAGTTATTTATTGTGGAAACAGCAGGCTTTTTCACAGCAGCTAAGCCATTTTACATTACTATATAAGCTGTGCATGTTTCAATTCCTCCACCATCACCACCAGCATTTGTTATTTTCCACTTAATTTTTCTTTTATGGGCATCCTGGTGGGTGTGAAGTGGTATCTCACTGTGGTTTTTATTTCAGCTTACCTAGTGAGTAACTATGCTATGCATTTTTAATGTGCTTGTTGGCCACTTGCTTATCATCTTTAGAGAAATGCCTCTTCAAGTCTGGTTGCTTATTTTTGTATGGGTCGTTTCTCTTTTTATTTTTGAGATGTAAGTGTTCTTTGTATATCCTGATTACTAACCCCTATGAGATACATAATTTGCAAATATTTTCTTTGTCTTTTCACCCTTTGGATAGTGTCTTTTGATAATGAAAATTTTAATTTGATCAAGTCCAATTTATTAATTTTTTTTCTTTTGTTGCTTTTGGTCTTGGTATCATCTTTAAGAAATCAGTGCCAATTCCAAGGTCAGGAAATTTTGCTTCTATATTGTCTTCTAAAATATTTATAGCTTTTAGCTCTTTAATCCATTTTGAATTAATTTTTTATATGTGGTAGGGTAGGGTGCAACTTCATTCTTTAGCAGCTGGATATCTAGTTGTCCCAACAATATGTGTTGAAGAAATTACACTTTCTCCACTGACATTCATGAAAAATGAAATGCATGGATTTTTTTCTGTATTCCCAGTTGTTTTACATTGATTTAGATGTCTATCCTTAAGTCAGTATCACAGGTTTTGTTATGGTATCTTTGTAGTAAGTGTTGAAATTGGGAACTTTTCCTTTATATTTCTTTAAGACTGTCCTGGCTATTTGGGGTCTCTTGTAGTTCCATATGAATTAGAGAATTAATTTTTTCGTTTTCATAAAAATAAAGCTCTTGGGATCTTGCTGAATTCATTTATTGACTCAGGTTGTGTATATACGTGTGTGTGTGAGAGAGAGAGAGAGAGAGAGTTTTTTTTAGGATGTTTTTACATAAGATCATATTATCTGCAAATAGAGATAGTTTTACTTTTACTTTTCTAATTTGAAAGCCTTTTATTTGTTTTGGTTGCCTAATTGCTTTGTTTAGAACTTTCAGTTGAATGAAAATAGTGAAAGCAGACATCCTGCTCTCGCTCCTAATGTTAAGGTAAAGCATTTAGTTTTTCACAATTGAGTATAACATTAGCTGTGGGTTTTCATATTTTGCCTTTATTATGTTGAAGAAGTTCCCTTCTTGTATTACATTGTTTGATTTTCATATGTTGAACTACCCTTGTATTCATGGGATAAATCTCACTTGGTCATAGTGCATAATTCTTTTAAGATTTATAATGGGTTCATTTTGCTTCTGGATTTTGTTTGCTTATATTTTGCTGAAGATTTTGTATCTAAGTTTATACAGTATATTGTCTGTAACTTCTTTGTTGTGCTTGCTTGTTACACACTTTTATGTATTGCATGGGATAAGTGTTATTTCACTGAGTAATTTTTTTTGTGGTGAAAACAATTTATTGTTATTTAAAAGAGTATATCAGTCAGTTGGATGATATTTTTTAGTCCCCTAGAAGTTAACTCTAGTTGCCCCATGGTAAATTCATTCTTAGCTTTGTGCAGTGGAAAGATCTCCTGCTGATATAATTGCTAAGAATTCAGTCTTTGGAATCAATCAGATATGGGTTTGCATACTACACTGCCACTAATTTCTTCTGTCAAGTGGCCAAACCTCTTAAATTTATTTGCCTTCAATTTTTGCATCTGTATATTAAAGGGTTTGCAAAATGTGATTCTAATTGTTAAGCTCTGTGTCTGTCCTAGTAACTACTATATGATCGGTTGTCCCAATATGTGACGGATATCAAGCTGGCATGTTTACAGCTTCCAATAAATGTTATCTGTTATTACTGTGATCCAATGAATGAGTGATTCTGAATCTCATATGTTGATTAGAGTGTGTAATCAAGTAGTATAGGCAGTGAAATATGTAACTGGCTTAGTCTACTGCCTTCAAACAACATGAGTCATTTTGTGGCAATAATAATTTTATGTGCTCTTTGAGTCTTTCTTGAATTATCCGAGTTACTCTTAATTTAACTCTACAAAGAGCTGTTAATAACCCCTGCTGTAAAGGTAAGGCCACTGACACTTGAGTGGGCAAGTGACTTGCTCAGTGTCACATGGCTGTTACGTTGCAGAGCAAGGACCACACAAATATTTGTACTTCTAGATAACATTTCTTTCCTTTCTCACACACTCCTTTAGTGATGTTGTCTAGTCTAATATGTACTAGATACTATACTAACTATATTCTGAAGACTTTCTGAATTGTATCCCTGGCCAGCACTGCTATGACAAACTTGAGATTCCCACATCTCACTGCCCACACTGCATTTTCATCTGGATGGAGTTATGGACTGAACTGTGCTCCTTCCCCCTCTGAATTCATATTTTGAGGCCCTAACTCCCAGTGTCACTATGTTTGGAGATAAGACCTTGAAAGAGTCAATTATGGTTAAATGAATTTCTTTTTTGGAGGAGGGGACAAAGTCTCACTATGTCACCCTTGGTAGAGTGCCATGAGTCATGGCTTACAGCAACCTCAAACTGTCTGGGCTTAAGTGATTCTCTTGCCTCAGCCTCCCAAGTAGCTGGGACTACAGGCACCTGACATAATATCCACCTATTTTTTTGTTGCAGTTGTCCTTGATACAACTGGGCCCTGTCCTGGGCCAGGTTTGAACTACCACCCTTGGTGCATGTGGTTGGTGCTATAACCACTGTGCTATGGGTGCCGCCAGTTAAATGAATTTCTAAGGGTAACATCCTAATCTCATAAGGTTGGAATGCTTGCAAAAAGAGAAGTAAATACCAGATAAATGTTATTTATCTCTCCCCCTCTCCTTCTCTCAATACATGCACAGAGAAGAGGTCAGATGAGGACACAGAGAGAAGGCAGGTGACTATAAGACAAGAAAGAGGCCTCACCAGAGAACAACCCTGATGGCACCTTGATCTGGGACCTTCAGCCCTGTAGATCGGTGAGAAGATAAATTTCTATTATTTGAAGCCACCCAGACTGTAGTATTTTTCCGTGGTGGCCTGAGCTAAATAATATGAATATAAAATTTAACACTTGAGAAGATATGCCCTGTTCCACACCAGACCTACTCCAGTGGCAAGAGGTCAAGTCCCTTCTCCACTGATGACAACTTTATTCTAGTTGCTTAGGCCAAAAAACTTGGAGTCAACATCGACCTCTCCTTTACCAAATATTCCTGACCTGCATGTACAATCTATTAGGAAACCTAATATAAACAAATAAAAATTTGAATTAAAAATTGAAACAAATTTTTTTTTCTGTAAGCATAAGCCAAGAATGGGGGTGCACATTGTATGTGGGAGTACATTAAACATGGCAAAAGGTCAGGAGGCAAGATGGCCAACTAAAGCCAGCTTTCAGCAGAAGCTCCCATCCAGACAGAGAAATAATGGCCAGAACCATCCCAATAAAGCTGAAGATTGAGAGCTGAGCTGAAAGAGAAGATTGATGGGTTTGCATCACCCCTGCTGAGGCAAGCTTGGACTCCAAGGAAGCAAATTTCAGGGACAAAACCCATCCCAAAGAGGACAAGATTCTTTCTCCCCACTCCCCTCTCCATGAGCGTGGCTTGCTGTGTTATATCTATGAGTGAGTAGTGAACAGAAGACCTCTTGTTACACAACAGGGGAGAGAGCGGCTGAAGGGTGGGACTCCTTCCCCAGAGAGATACTGCTGCAAGCCTGGGCAGTCTCTTGCCTGGGATAAAAGTTGAACAAATATTTTCCCTGCCTTCCTGAACTCCCAATCCACCCTTCCCCCCTCTCCTGGCTGTCTGGAAGACTACCCCTGCAGAATCTGGAGTATATGATGGATTTTTTGCAGGGTTAGGCATCTCATGGGCTGTGGGGCAGCTGCACTGAAACTATAACTCTAGTGGAAGCAGGGAGTCACAAGGGAAGAGAAACTTGCCCTATGCTGAAAAGTGCATAGTGAGGGACCCTTGCCACAGACCAGGGACCATGGCGGCAGCAGCACTGCCCACTGGCACCAGCTTGCACCTGTGACCCATGCTCCACAGCAAAGGCAGCACTGCCCAAAGGCACCCTCTGGCTCCTGCAAGCCATTCTATAAAGGCACCCCAGACTGGTGATACCACCCCCGACAGTCACAGTGTCACCCCTGACTGTGGCGGCAGTTCCACAGTCCCTCCTACTGGAGTCAAAGTTGGGAAAGATACCTCCCTAATTCTGTGGAACGTGGTGGGAGGCTGACCTTGCCCTGCAAGTGTTCCAGAAGTTGAGTGTGTTCCAGAGGCGTGGTCACTGAGGGAGAAAACCACACTCTGTGATGATAACCCCTGGCTGGGTACAGACTCAAGTGGAACACTCCCCAGTTTCCAATGAACACCAAAGGGAAGTAGGCCTGAACTCCTCCCACCTGCAGTTCACACAGTGAGATGGCCTGGTTGGGGAGACATTGACTCCCCTTTGACTCAGGTGCAAATCCCTGGTATACTTGAGTATTAGAGAGAGTTGGGCCACAGCCCTGCAGGGTTATCAATGGCTGGGTGTGACAGAGGTGCAAGGTGGGGAAAGGGGCACCAGCTCCCCTGAAATAATTCTTTTGCTGGGTGGGCCTTTCTGACACCATGGA
Source organism: Otolemur garnettii (assembly GCF_000181295.1). Taxonomy (NCBI): domain Eukaryota; kingdom Metazoa; phylum Chordata; class Mammalia; order Primates; family Galagidae; genus Otolemur; species Otolemur garnettii. The sequence goes on from NW_003852708.1 coordinate 368,888, forward strand.
GCACTGGAGAAAGTCACACTTGTGCAGCCAATGGACCCCTGCTGTCCAGTTGCTGGAGACCTTTGGAACTCTCTCACTTGATCTGCATTTGTGCTGACTGGGAAAATTGGTTTCAAACTCTTGATCTGGGCTGATCACCTAGGGACTCTCCAAGGTTATACCCTGGTTGTGTTGTAGTGGGGAGGAGTTTGATTCTCCTCGTCTAGGTGTTACCTGTGGGGGGAAAGGGGTCTTAGTTGCTTGTATTCCTCCATAGCTGAGATTTCAACCCCAAATCATTGATTCACTAGGATTGATCAGAGTCTAGCTGAATACAAGACAGACCCACCTAGCCCAATTATACCAAGCAGGGGCCCAGAGTCTCAGGATGTAGTACTCAATGAGACCTTTGTAAAACCATAGGGGAAAAGCCACAGTCACCAGTCTCAGCACTCTGGGAAAGGGCTGGTTAATTACAACTCCATGTGCCCTCAATTCAATTTCTCCTTACCAGCTTCTCTAGCCAAACAGTGAAAAATAACTATGGGGCATAATCAGCGGAAAAACTCTGGCAACATGAGCAATCAGTGTAGATCAACTCTCCCAAGGTACAACAAAGGAAATGCAACAGAAGATCCCATTTATAGAAAACTGGCTGAGATGTCAGAAGTAGAGTTCAGAATTTGAATGGCAAATAAGATTAACAGAATGGAAGTGAAGTTGGAAATAGAAGTTCAAGGAGTAATTCAAAACTTGTCTCAAGAATTCAATGAATTCAAAGATAAAATCACCAAAGATTTTGACAAATTGAGGCAAGAATTTGCATTCCTCAAAGACCTGAAAAATACAGTTGGATCCCTCAGTAATAGAATGGATGAGGCAGAAGAAAGGATCTCAGACATTGAAGACAAAGCTTTTGAATGTTCCCAAACAGTCAAAGACAAAGAGAACTGGAGAGCAACAGATTCTTCCCTGAGAGAGCTGGGGGACCACTCCTAAAAAGCCTTATTGGAATTCCTGAAGGAGATGAGAATGATCTGAAAGGCACAGATGCTCTACTCAAAGAGATAACAGAGGAAAACCTCCCAAACATGGCAAGAGATACTGAAATGCAGATAGAAGACAGTTTCAGAACCCCAGCACGACTCAATCCAAATAAAGCATCCCCTAGACACATTGTAATTAACTTCACCAAAGATAATATAAAAGAGAAAATTCGGGAAGCAGACAGATATAAGAAAAACATAACTGACAAGGGGAAGTATATTAGAATGACTGCAGATCTCTCTGCTGAAACTTTTCAAGCCAGAAGAGGATGGTCATCAACCTTCAACCTCCTAAAACAAAACAACTTTCAGCCCAAGAGCCTGTATCCAGCTAAACCAAGTTTCATTTTTGATGGGGAAATCAAATACTTTAATAACATTCACATGTTGAAGAAATTTGTTATTACTAAACCAGCTCTCCAGGATATTCTCAGACTCATCTTCCACAATGACCAGAACAATGTTTTACAACTAAAGTAAACTCACTCAGAAATTTTTGATCAAAACCCAACTTCCACAGTGGCAAAAGGATTAAAAATGTCCACTGGTCTTTCAAAAATCTTGACACCCAAAATATCACCAGACTTATCAACACTCTCAATGGATGTGAATGGTTTAAACTATCCTCTAAAGAGGCACATGTTGGCTGACTGGATACAAAAAGTCAGACCAGATATCTGTTGCATACAAGAATCTCATTGTATCTTAAGGGATAAATATGGACTGAGGGCAAAGGGATGGTCATCTATAATTCAGGCAAATGGAAATCAGAAAAAGCAAGTATTGCAATTTTATTTGCAGATACATTAGGCTTTAAACCAACAAAGGTGAGGAAAGAATAGGATGGTCACTTCATATTTGTTAAGGGAAGTACGCAACATGATGCGATTTCAATTATTAACATTTATGTGCCCAACCAGAACGCTCCTCAATTTTTAAGGGAGACCCTAACAGATATGAATAATTTGATATCTTCCAGCACCATAATAGTTGAAGATTTTAACACCCCCTTGGCAGTGTTGGATAGATCCTCCAACAAGAAACTAAGCACAGACATTTTGAACTTAAACTTCACCATACAACAATTGAATTTAAGAGACATCTACAGAACATTTCATCCTAATAAAACTGAATACACATTCTTCTCATCAGCCCATGGAACATCCTCCAAAATTGATCATAACTTAGGTCACAAGGTTAACCTCAGCAAATTTAAAAGAACAGAAATTGTTCTGTGTCTTTTCTCAGATCATCATGGAATAAAAGTTGAACTCACCAATAATAGGAATCTGCATACTTATAAAAAGACATGGAAACTAAATAACCATATGCTGAATAATAGCTGGGTCATAGAAGAGATTAAGAAGGAAATTACCAATTTATTAGAACAAAATGATAACGATAACATGAATTATCAGAATCTCTGGGATACTTGCAAAGGCAGTCCTAAGATAGAAATTCATAGAGTTGAAAGCTTTCTTGTTGTTATTTTATCTTTACCATTTCTGATTGATAAAATTAGAGATTTTACTCTTTTTTCCTGGTTAAGTTAGCCATAGGTTTCTCTATTTCATTGACTTTTTCAATAAACCAGCTTTTTGATTTATTGATCTTTGTATAATCTTTTTGTTTTCAATTTCATTTAATTTTGTTCTAATTTTGGTTATTTTTCTTCTGCTGTGTTTGAGGTTGGAATGTTCTTCCTTTTCCAGTTGCTTGAGATGTCACTTTAAGGTTTTTAACTTCTTCTCTTTCTGTTCTCTTGAGGAAGGCTTGCAGTGCTATAAATTTCCCTCTTAGGACCACCTTTGCTGTATCCTAGATTCTGATAATTTGTGTCTTCATTGTCATTTTGTTCCAAAAATTTGGTAATTTCCTTCTTAATCTCATCTACGACCCAGCTATTCTTCAGCATAAGGTTATTTTGTATCCATGTTTTTGTATGAGTATGCAGATTTCTGTTATTATTGAATCCAACTTCTATTCCATGATGGTCCAAGAAGATGCAAGGAATAATTTCTATTATTTTAAATTGGCTGCGGTTAGACTTATGACCTAAGATGGGATCAATTTTGGAGGATGTTCCATGGGCTGATGAGAAGAATGTGTATTCAATTTTTTTAGGATAAAATGCTCTGTAGATGTCTGATAAATCTAATTGTTGAATGGTTGATTTTAAGTCTAAAATTTCTTCTTGTAGTTTCTTATTGGAGGATGTATCCAGCACTGCCAAAGGGGTGTCAAAATCTCTGACTATTATGGTGCTGGAGGAAATCAAGTTGCTCATGTCAGTTAGAGTGCCTCTTATAAACATTCTAGTTCGGTACATAAATGTTAATAATTGAAATCTCACCATGTTGAGTGTTTCCCTTAACAAATATGAAGTCACCACCCTTATCTTTCCTTACTTTTGTTGGTTTAAAGCCTATTGTATGTGCGAATAAAATTGCAACACCTGTTTTTTTTTTTCTAATTTCCATTTGTCTGAGTTGTAGATGACTATCCCTTCATCCTGAGTCTATATTCATCTTTTAAGGGAAGATGAGATTCTTGTATGTAGCAGATCTCTGGCCTGAGTTTTTGTATCCAGTCAGCCAACCTGTGCCTCTTTAGAGGACAATTTAAGCCATTCACATTAATTGAGAGTTTTGAAAATCCTGATAGTATTTTGGATGTCGAGTTTTTTGAAAGTCCAATGGACATTTTTAATCCTAGTTATGGCAAATTTCTTCAATATGTGAATGTCATTAAAGTATTTAATTTGTCCATCATAAATGAAACTTAGTTTAGCTGGATACAAGATGCTGGGTTGAAAATTGTTTTGTTTTAGGAGGTTGAAGGTTGATGACCATTCTCTTCTGGCTTGAAAAGTTTCAGCAGAGAGATCTGCATTCATTCTAATATTCTTCCCCTTGTAGGTTATGGTTTTCTTATGTCTGACTGCTTACAGAATTTTCTTCTTCATATTAAGTTTAGTGAAATTAATTATAATGTATCGGGGAGATGTTTTTTTTTGGATTGAATCATGCTGTGTTTCTGAAACTGTCTGCTATCAGAATATCAGAATCTCTTGCCATGTTTGGGAAGTTCTCCTTGATTTTCTCTTGGACCAGAGCATCTGGCCCTTTCAAAGCAACCTCATAGCTTTAAGGAATTCCTATAAGGCGAATGTTTGCTTTTTTGGAATTATCCCACAACTCTCTGAGTGAATGATCCATCTTTGCTCTCCATTTCTCTTCCTCTTGGAGGGGTTGGGAGTGATCAAAAGGATTTATGACATGTCTTCTATGTCATAAAGCCTTTCTTTTACCTGCCCCATTCTGTTATTGAGGGATCCTACTTTATTTCTCATATCTTGGAGGACTACAACTTCTTTTCTCAATGTGTCAAAGTCTTTGGTGATTTTGTCTTTGACTTCATTGAATTCTTGAGACAACTTTTGAATTATTACTAGAATTTCTAATTCCAACTTTACTTCCATTCCTTTACTGTTAATCTTATTTGCCAACCAAATTCTAAGCTTGATTTCTGACATCTCAGCTATTTATTTGTGGATGGGATCTTCTGGTGTGTCTGGTTTGTTGTTCCTTTGGGGAGTTGATCTACTCTGATTATTCATGTTGCCAGAGTTTTTCCAATGATTCTGCACCATAATTGTTTTTCACCATTTGGCTAGATGAGCAGGTAAGATGAAATTGGATTGAGGGCTCCTGGTGTAGTGATTAAACAGCCCTTTGCCCAAGAGCTGTTACTAATGAATGCAAGTTTCCCCCCACATCTTTGTGAAGGACCTATGCAGTTCTATAGCCTGAGACATGGGGGACCTGCTTGGTGTGGTGGGGCTAGGGGTCTCTGTCTTGTATTCAGCTGGTCTCTGTCCAATCCTAGTGAATCAGCAACTCTGGGTTGAATTCTCAGCTGTGGAGAAATACAAGCAACTAAGACACCCCACCCACCATGGGCAACACCTGGAAAAGGAAAATTCAAAACGCCCACAACAACACAGCCAGGGTACAACTTTGGATGGTCCTCAGGTGTTTGGCCCAGGTCAAGAGTTCCAAATCAATTGTCCCAGTCAGCACCAAGTCTCACATGGGAGAGTTCAAAAGGTCTCCAGCAACTAGATAGCAGGAGTCTGCTGCCAGCTCAAGTGTTCCTTGCTCTGATGCTCCATGGAGTCTGAAGTGCCTGCCTAGCAAATGAGTTAGTCCAGGGTTGTTAATGCCTCCTTCCCCACCTTGCACCTCTATCACACCCAGTCACTGGTAACCCCATAGGGTTGTGGCCCAATTTCCTCCAATGAGCCGATGCACCAGGGGTTTGCACCTGCCTGAGTCATAGGGAGATCTATGTCCACTCAACCAGGCCTCCACACTCTGCCACAAGCCAGCAGGGGGAGCTGAAGCCTGACTACCTCATTATTGAAAGCTGGGGATTCTCACTCAGTTCCAGCTCTGCCCCAGATTGATGTTGCTGCCACTTATATTCTCATGGAATTTGCATTTTTGTCCCAGCCATATTCCACTGCAGGCCAGGCTCTGTTTGAGTTCACAGAAACTGTGACTCAGCCCAACCCTGTGCTGCTGCCTCTGCATCAATTCTCATGGAGCTGGTGTCTCTGTCTCCACTGTACTCTGTGTTGGGATGGGCAATTTGAGCTCACAAAGGGCTCTCAGTTCCTGCCTCTCTCTGAGCTGATGTCACTGCCAGCCTGCTTTTGTCCCAGCTATGTTCCCAGATGACTGGGTGCATCTTCGCTGAACAAAAGCAGCAATTCTAACTCAGCCTTGCAGTGGGAGTATGTCACCCCTGCACACACCTATTCTAGTCTCCATCCCCGCCATGCCCCGCTGGGGCAGGTACTGCCTCAGGCATACTCTTTGCTCTTGGGACCTACGTTTCTGTGGCTGCCACCAGAGTAGAGGCCCAGATCCCTCTGGTTGCTAAGAGAGATGGGAAATGTTTCTTCAAAATATCACCAGGGGTGTGAGTCCTATTGTTCCTGCCATCCCTGCAGCTGCTGTCCTGTGCCACGGAGCACCGTTTCTTCCTCTCCCATATGGCTCCCATGTATCACAGTCCCCGCTTTACACCCATGCTGCTGATTCAGCACAGACTTGTAACAGCCCACGCCTTGTCCATACCCCTCAAAAAAATGCCCAGGAATCTGGACTCTGCAGGGAACAGGCTTCCAGACCTTGGGGTTTGAGTGTAAGGGAGTTCTGGGAGTTCAGAATTGCAGGTAGAGTATATGTTCAGTTTTATGCCAGGCAAGAGAGTGCCATGGCACACTAATGAGTCCTCTCTGGGGAAGGAGATCTGGTTTTTAGAGGCTCTCTCCCATGGAATAGAAAATGCAGAGATCTGAAGTCTGCTTGCCTGTTTGTAGAAAGTACACTGCTAGCTGTTCTCATGGGGGAGGAGACTCTCATCTGCTTGGTGATGGGTTTTGTACCTATTGTTTGTTTCCTTGGGGTCACAGCTTGCCTCAGCAGGGGTGATGTGTGCTCTTTAATACTCTCTCTTGGCTCAGGTCCAAACCATTAGCTTACTTGATAAACTTCTGTCCTTTAACTCTCCTTCTGGATGGGAGCCTCTGTGGAAAGCTGGCTTCAGTCTGCCATCTAGCCTCCCCCCCGACCACTGGACAATGTTCTAATCTCCTCATAGATCACTAAAGTTAAAGATCATTTCCCAGCTTCCACGTTGTCCTAGCATCCTCCTTTCAGATTTTTCAGTACTTGCAAATCAGAAGAATACAGAGGACATGGCAGCACACTCAGAATTTCTACAGCGAACGAGAACAAGAAATGAAAATTTCTCCAATTCACAGGAACATTTCCCAAACTGTTAGAGGCCATCTACAGCAAACACACCACCAATATTATATTGAATGGAGTAAAAGTGAAAACATTTCCATTCAGCTCAGGAACCAGGCAAGGTTGCCCACTGTCTCCATTGCTTTTGCTTTTTAACATTGTAATGGAGGTCTTAGCCATTGCAATCAGGCAAGAAAAGGTGATCAAGGGTATCCATATAAGGATCAGAGGAGATCAAGCTTTCACTCTTTGCAGATGGTATGATTGTATACCTGGAAAACCCCAGGGACTAAACTACAAAACTCTTAGAAGGGATCAAAGAATACAGCAATGTCTCAGGTTACAAAATCAATACTTACAAATCTGTAGCATTCATATATACCAACAATAGTCAAGCTGAAAAAACAGTCAAGGACTCTATTCCTTTTACACTGGTGCCAAAGAAAATGAAATATCTGGGAGTATACCTAACAAAATACGTGAAAGATCTCTATAAAAAGAAGTATGAAACTCTGAGAAAAGAAATAGCTGAAGATGTTAATAAATGGAAAAAATGTACCATGCTCATGGCTGGGAAGAATCAACATTGTTAAAATGTCTATACTTCCCAAAGCAATCTACAGATTGAATGCAATCCCTATTAAAGTACCTCTGTCATATTTTAAAGATCTGGAAATATTAGTACTTTGTTTTATATGGAAACAGAAAAAACCTTGAATAGCCAAGACATTACTTAGAAATAAAAAACAAATCAGTAGGTATCATGATACCAGACTTCAGACGATACTATAAATCTATAGTGATTAAAACAGCATGGTACTGGCACAAAAGTAGAGAGGGAGATGTATGGGACAGAATTGAGAACCAAGAGATGAATCCAGACACTTATTGTCATTTGATCTTTTATAAGCCTATCAAAATATAAATTGGGGAAAGACTCCCTATTTAACAAATGGTGCTGGATGAATTGGCTAGCAACTTGTAGAAGACTGAAACTGGACCCACACCTTTCACCTCTAACAAAAATTGATTCTTACTGGATAAAAGACTTAAACTTAAGACATTAAACTATAAAAATTCTTGGAGACAGTGCAGGGGAAACACTTGAAAAAACTGGCTTGGGAGAATATTTTATGAGGAGGACCCCCCCCCCAGAGAATTAAAGCAATACCAAAAACACATTATCATGATCTGATCAAACTAAATGAACTAAAAAGCTTCTGCACTGCCACGAACACAGTAAGTATAGCAAGTAGACAGCCCTTAGAATGGGAGAGGATTTTTGCTGGTTATATTTCTGACAAAGGTCTGATAACCAGAATCCACAGAGAACTCAAACTTATTAATAAGAAAAGAACAAGTGATCACATTTCACTGTGGGCAAGAGACATGAACAGAAGCTTCTCTGAAGAAGACAGGCACATGGTCTCCAGACACATGAAAAAATGCTCATCATCTTTAATCATCAAAGAAATGCAAACCAAAACCAGATATCATGTAATTCCAGTAAGAGTAGCCCACATCACAGAATCCCAGAACTACAGATGTTGGCATGGATGTTGAGAAAAGGGAACACTTCTGTACTGCTGGTGGGAATGCAAGCTACTATGTTCCTTTTGGAAAGAAGTTTGGAGAACACTTAGGGATCTAAATGTAGACCTGCCATTTGATCCTGCAATTCCTGTACTAGGTGTATATGCAAAACGCCAAAAATCACTTGGCAACAAAAATATATGCACTAGATTGTTCATTACAGCTCAGTTCATAATTGCTAAGTCTTGGAAGAAGCCCAAGTGCCCATCAACCCATGAATGGATCAATAAATTATAGTACATGTATATCATAGAATATGATACAGCCTTTAAAAAGATGGAGACTTTACCTCTTTTATGTTTACATGGATGGAGCTGGAACATACTCTTCTTAAATATGTAAAAGTATCTCAAGAATTGAAGAAAAAGTATTCAATGTACTCAGTACTTTTATAAAACCAATTTATATTCACTCACACTTTCTTATGAAAGATAGATCACAACTATAGCCCAGGATGAAGGAGAGAAATGAAAGGGAAAGGGAGAGAATGGGGGGAGGCTTGATAGAGGGAGGGTAAATGATGGGACCACACCTATGGAGCATATTGCAAGGGTACAAGTCAAATCTATCAATATAGAACATAAATGTCTTAACACAATAATCAAGTAAATGAGGTAAAAGCTATATTAATTAGTTTGATCTAAGCACTCCAAATAGTATAAAAAATCAACACATTGTACCCCCACAGTTGCATAAATGTATTCATGATCTATGTGTATATGAATTAATAAAAAGGAAAAAAAAAGAAATACAGAATATTCATCCCAGTTGAACAGAATCTGAATCTGTATTTATTTTTTTGAGACAGGATCTCACCTTGTTGCCCCTGCTAGAATGCCATGGCATCACAACTCATAGCAACCTCAAACTCCTGGGCTCCAGTGATCCTCCTGTTCCAGCTTCCTAAGTAGCTGGGACTACAGGTTGCAACAATGGCCAGCTAATTTTCTATTTTTAGTAGAGACAGGGTCTTGCTTTTCTCAGGCGTGTCTTGAACCCTTGAGTTCAGGCCATCCACCTGCCTCAACCTCCAGAGTGTTAGAATTACAGAAATGAGCCCATGCCTGGCCCTAGAATTTGTATGTTAACAGAATCTTTGAGCAATTTGCTTACATGTGAAAGTTTGGGAAGCAGTACTTTTGTACACAGGTTATCAGATATTTAAAATTATAAGCCTTAAGTGGGATGTGTGACACTCTTGTGTCTAATATATTTTTACCATCTTTATGACGATAAATAACACAAGCTTATAAAGGATTATAAAGCACTTTAGACCCCTGAATTCTGCAGCTAGTTAATAGTCCCAATTTTCATACTTGGGAGCTGGGGGAGTTAGAGTAGATAGATGAGCAAATAATTTATGAATCCAGCAGATTTCATGCTGTTTGAGAACTATGGAGTACATTATCAGATGGGAGGTGCCATGAATAAGCTATTTCACTCTCCTGAGAGCAACGGTTCAGAGTCAGCTGTTAGCTAATCTTCTGCCACTGATATTGTGGTCTTGAAATTATCACTAGACCCAGCTTGTGCTCTGTGGCTCTGGTGGGTGGTGTAGGAGAGGAAGTGGGGGACCAGATGGAGGGAATGGTTCTGTCAGGCCCTGCATCCTTCCCCATGGTCATGTTAGCCCTAGAGCTGACAACCAGAACAACTACTCTTAACTTACCTTAAATAACCTCCTACCCTCATACTCTTTTTTCTTTTTCTCCCATCTTGACTTTGGAAGTACCAGACCTCTGAGGAAAGGACATCAATCAACACTTGATTAGATTATCATTGCTACAGTCATAAAAATAACTTTTATTTTAAGCTTTGTTTTTCCTTTTCCTGAGAAGAGGCCTTCTCTTAGTGTGTTTGGAAGGAGAAAACATTGCAAATCTTGAGATCTGAGGTTTCTGAGGAATAGGGAAGTCCCTACCCTATCTAGTCTTGCAGTGCTGAAATTTACTTGAAAACAAAGTGAACCTGGAGTGTTAGATTTATTCTCTTATTTCAGCCTGATTTCCTTCCCGCTATGTGCGTGCACACACACACAGTCTTACTTTTTTCCTTTCCCCACCCCTTGAGAGCTGTTTCTGCCTTCTCTCCCATGCCCAGTCCCCTCGTAGCTTGTGGTTAGCAGGATCACAGGCCAATGGTCAGATGCAACATCCTGCCTTGTGCTTTTCGACTGTCATTGCTTTGGTCAAAATTGCCCCAATTGGAGTAAAACTTAGGAGTGAGAAACCGTGAGAGGATGGGAAATTATCTCCTGAGAAAACTCAGGTGAGTTCTGGCTCTGGGCACTGTCTTTTGTGGAAGAAAGAGAACAGGGATAATGAGTCCGGGTATATATATTTACAACTGTGCTTTAGGAAGATTGAGCCTGAAAACAGTGTTCTCTAAGAGAACATAGCAATGCCCATTTGATGCGTTGTCTTGTCTTGATTTGCACCATGTTAGGTAGCCAGGTAGAGAAAACAAAAATACTGGAGGCCAAGTTAAATTGACTTTCAGATAAAGAAATAAAATTTTTTAGTATAATTATGCCTCATGTAATATTTTGGGCATATGGCATGGGTCATACTAATGCTAACAAGTTATCCATTGTTTGTCTGAAATTCAAATTTAATGGTATATTCTGTATTTTATCTGGCAACCTTAGACCATTGTCTGTTGAATCTTTCTGCTCCTCTTTTTCCTCATCTAGGTGTAGGGCTTACCTTCCCAACTATCAGCTTCATAGGCCAGTATGAGAATGAACAGTGAAGTTCTTGAAATTTATAGCTGCAGAAGATGCACTCAAAAGCCTTTAGTCATGGCTTTTTTGATGATGGTTAGCCCTACACTCTTCTAATGCTTTACAAGTTGTAGAACATATACAGGTAAGAGGCGTTATTAGTCCTATATCTTAATCTTAAATAATAATGGGTGTTACTATTCTTATATCTTAAATGATTTGCTGCACAGCACCTCATTCCTCCATCCATTCTCCCCAACCCCTTGCAGACAGCCTTGGATATAACATGACTAGATTGATCTTTCCAAGACAAAACTCTCATTACACCACTGCTGAGTTCCATCTAAAATGATGTTAGACTATTTGTTTTGGATTATAAGACCCTATATAGTCAAGTTTAATTACTCCCTTCTTGTTCTCTTATCACTTTGAACATTGCCCTCATAATCTTCCTTAGCAGCCCAGTTAAGTATCTCCTTAATTCTCTTTCAATTCCAAGACAGTCTCTCTAAAGCTCATATTGCTTTGAATGTATTTTTGCCACCCCTGTGGGTCTTTAGATATTATCACAAAGCAGGGATTTAAAGAATGTATACTAGTTAGTATAATTAAATATACTTTTCTGCCCTAGCTGCTATATAAATTTGTTATTTAAGTTTTATAACCTTTAAGCCTGTGTGCTTCTGGCTAACAGAATTCTTGCTCCAAAATTCATTTTCAGCTAAATTTACTTGTCAGAATATTCATTCTTTAATGCCCTGGTCAAATGCTAGATTGTTCTGACTGCTGCTAAAAATGATTCTTTCAATATTTTATGACCCAATGGTTTATACACATTAATGACTCCAGATATATTCTGTCCACTGTCATGATTCCATTCAAGAGGGTATCACGCCTTTGACCACAAGGACAATGCATTTTAGGAAGCCTATCTGGAAAGTATTCAGGCACTGTTACCATTTTTCATATTACTCAGCTGGATATTTTTCAGACAACCTTCTTCTATTCTTTGAAATCTCTGAAATCCTTGTTAATGCTTTTCAGAAAGAAGGCTCTTGAGAAAAATTTTTTTCTTTTTCCTGGATTTTTTTTTTTAAGACAAAGTTTCACTATGTTATCCTCAGTGGAGTGCTATGGCATCACAGCTCACAGAAACCTCAACCTCTTGGGCTCAAACGATTCTCTTGCCTCAGCCTCCCGAGTAGCTGGGACTACAGCTATGCACCACCATACCTGGCTAATTTTTCTGTTTTTTGAAGAGATGAGGTCCCGCTTTTGCTCAGGCCAGGTCTGGAACTCCTGGCCTAAAGTGATCCTCCTATATCAGCCTCCCGAAGTGCTAGGATTATAAGTATGAGTCATAGCCACCCAGATCATTCAGTCTTCCTATTTCTTAAAGAGTTTAAGGGTCTATGGAGAGAGAATGGTTATCAAAGTTTAAGATGGAAGACTCTGTGGGGAGTAGATGGAATAAAATAGCACAACTGTGCTGAGGATTGAGTTCAAACATGGGCCCTGATGAAACATGCCCCCCCTTCCCCTTTTATTGTGAACAATATTTATGGAAAGTTTATGTGAGACAATGGTCTTGACCTCAGGAAAAAATTAAACGTAGAAAATGGCTATGGGAGAAGATATTTAAAAGGTCCCTCCAAAGAACATTGTACTAAATCATTCTACTATAGCTTTAAAAAAGAGATCAAACCTAAGATAATTAAAGCTGAGCGAGAATTAAAACCTGTCAAGGTTGTGTTTGCTATACAATGATGAAATTAGCATGTAATTCATGATGTCAAGTCATCTCTCATTTCTACTACATCATGGCAATTTGTATTTCAGATAAGGCAGAGGCTAATGTGTTCCAATTAGAAACACAAAGAATGTGCTGTAGAAACCAGAGGAAAGAATGAATGAAATTCTGGTTTGGGATGGCAGGAAGGAAGGACACGTTTGAGTAATTGCCATTTCAATGGTGCTATCAATGTTAGGCAGACTTACCAAAGTAAGGAAAAACTTTCAAAATTGACAGAACAATCTGTGAAAATGTACAAGAGTTTGATGTGCATAGTTTTTCAGGAGCATATTGTTCAAGGCTGGATCTAGTAAGAGAAGAACTGAAAATGAAATGAGGGGGGAGTGTCTGGTGACAAAGGGCCTTCAAAGACACAAAGAAGTGGTAAAGCAGTGAACATTTCTGATCCAAAGAAAAATGTAAAATAGCCTATATTTTAGGAAGATATCTCTATCCTCAGTGGGTATGGTGGAATGACAGAGAGATAGATAAAGTTAATGAGCTCTTAAAATATGGCAAGCAAATGTGGGGGCAAAATGAAAGCTTCCCCTTTGCCCTCTGAAGGTTTGTGGACACCAAAGGTTTCTACTGACAAAAGGCAGAAAAAGCATACAAGTTTGTATGATCATAGTCTTTTGTGACACTGGAGCCTTAGTACAAAGACTCAGAGATACAGAGGAAACTGTCTGTTTTTATGCTTAGGTTCTATAAAGTATGGACAGCCATGTAGAAATATGATTGGACAAAAGGGTATGACCTATTGCTGGTAGACTGAGTGGGGAAACCCAGCAAGGCCTGTCTGTCTAGGTCCTTCTTGGCCTCTCTGCACAGAATCCTTCCTTTTGAGTGTAGGGCAGAACCCTCTCAGGAATGGGGGCTTTATGACCTGTAGTCAAATAAGGTAGGTCAGCAAATCTCTTTATGATCAGTTTTTACACAGAAAGGCAGGTGGAAAGTTAGAGTAATATTTTTATGTTTTATGTCTGGCTTTGGGAAAGGGATTCTGGTTTTAATGACCTAACTTGGGGAAGAGGATTCTAGTTTTAATGGCTAGTTTTGGGGGAGAATGAGGGGCTAGAGACAGAGGGTAGAAGAGTCATAGACAGCTTTTTTGGAGGCATTAATTTTGAGGTGTTGTTTTCTGAGCCCCAGGACAGTGATGAAACTCCTCAGGAACAAAGTGAAAAGAATATCTGGTGAAAAGTAAACACAATTCAATGAGTCATCTTGACGTTTGTCATGCATTTAGATCATAGATGAGGTGTGAGAGAGGCTGGAAAATGGACACCAGAAAATGGATGCTGAGAGAGTTTGTGCTGCTTGTAGGAGGAAGAGTAAAGGCCTCTGGGAACTTGGGCAGCACCTAACTCAGCCTAGTCACCAGCTGCAGATGAGTCAGAGGCTTCTAGTCTCTCTGACTGGAAAGGGTGAAATGGATGTTGATACTGCCCATCAACAATGTCCAGCACACATCCTCTTTAGTCTTTATTTGAAAATTCAATTAGTTCTTAGAGGACTTTATCCTCCCATATAAATTTAAAACAGAATTTATGGGTTCTGTCAAAAATGCTGGCTTGAGGCTCAGCGCCTGTAGCTCAAGCGGCTAAGGCACCAACCACAAACACCAGAGCTGGCCCACCAAACAACAATGACAACTACAACCAAAAATTACCTGGGCATTGTGGTGGGCACCTATAGTCCCAGCTACTTGGGAGGCTGAGGCAAGAGAATTGCTGAAGCCCAGGGGTTGGAGGTTGCTGTGAGCTGTGATGCCACAGCACTCTACCCAGGGTGACAGCTTGAGGCTCTGTCTCAAAAAAAAAAAAAAAAAAAAAAGCCAGCTTGAGTAGCACTGGGAAAATATAGATTGGTTTGAGGCCTACGGACTACATTTATGCAGACATACTACCTAATAAAAATAATTATTTATAACTGTATTTATTCAAATCTTATTTAATGCATTCTAATATAATTCTATTTTTGCTTTTATTGCATTTGTTGTTAGATTGACTTCTAAGTACTATATTCAGCAACAATAAATCCGTGAACTGTGGTTTTTTTTTTGTTTTTTTTTTTTTGTCCTGGCTTGTTATTGTTGGAGGGTTATTAAATTTTGTAGCTAATTTATATCTACCAGCTTTGCTGAATTTCTCATTTATTTTAATAATTTTTTAAATTTCACTGGATTTTCTATATAATTAATATGTTACATATAAAATTAAAGATTTTTCAATTTCTTTTCATTTCTTTCAACTCTTGTAAGTACCTTTTTCTTGTTTCATATCATTATTATGTTCAACAATGTTAGAATTCTTAGTCATTCTTGCTTATAACTGGTCTTAATAAATATTTTCTACATTGTTTCCATTAAATTTTCTGAATATTTTTGGCATATTGCCTTTATTGAAATAAGGAAATCCCATTTTATGAAAAGTTTAAATATATGGATATATTTAGAGATGGGATCTCACTATGGTGCTGAGGCTAGAATGCTGTGGCCATTCACAGGCCTGATTATAATACACTACAGCCTCCAACTTCTGGCTTCAAGTGCTCCTCCTTCCTCAATCTACCAAGTAGCTGGGACTGTAAGTGTGTGCCACTGTGCCCAGATCTTATTTCTAAACATAATAAAGTCAAGATGCTTCTACCAATTGTCTTAAATGAGACCATACAAAGCAATTTAGTATGTACAACTAACTTCCCTTGAGGTTGTGCTACTTTATACAACAATGCATCTACAAAATTGGATGGCATGTGCCTGGTTGGAAAATGTCATCTGTTTACAAAATATATATAAGACAATTTCTAACTTGGCTGCAAGTCATTTCATAATAACTACTCCTTTTCCTTTTTTTTTTTTTTATTTAGGAGGCATATGGAACTGAAATATTTAGCTCCTTGATTTTACTACATATTCTGTTACTCAACAAAAAAATGCAGCATCACAATCTCAACATTATCCAAACTCTTGAAGGTTGAGAAAGTAGACACAATTTGTTATATTTAATAAATTCAACTATTTAGCCTGATAATGTTGGATTTTTCTCTTAACAGAAAAAAGTCTGCTTAGGGCTTTTCCTCTGATTTTGCTAGACTAGGTTCCAAAAAAATAATGAAGAATACTTCATATGAAATTTAAAGCATGAAAATTGTATTCTGTTGCATTATACAAAATTTTGCTAGTTGTATAGACTATAGACAGTTGGTTTGCTGATTGAAGAAAATTCTGACCTGAGTGGCACTCTTAATCCAAATGTTTCTGACCAAAGAAAATTATACAATAATATCTATAGGCCAACTTTCAAGAGATGGTTGACATTAATATAGTACACCTTTCACATGTCAAATGAGAAACATATAGTCCAAGGGTTTATAAAATAACTTCATGCATTATTACCTCTTAAGAATATCTTAAGTAGATACAAGATAACCTACTTCCAAGTACTTGTGACATTATTTCAGATAGAAGTAGTCATATACAAAAACAATACAGTTTCTCTGCTATGTTAAGTGTATAATTTTAATAAGTTTCAGAGATAACTGACACAAAAATCTTAGTCCACTGAAGATAGGAAGTATCTGTGGGATTTAGGCTGTTCATTTTTTAAAAAAGACATCCAAAATACATAAGCCCTGTACAAGAAAAAACATTAAAAATCTAGATGATCATATTTGATGACACTACATACTTTAGAATGAAATGTCATAGGTTAAGAGTTTTCCTCCTTTACTCATCCCTTCACATTTAGCTCAGCTACATTTATGAGACGAGATCTCATTTTGAAAACAACACCAATTTTCTTTAAGTGTAGCAGCCCTCTATTTTTAACAGCAATTACATTTTGAAAGGTTAATGGTTTATAGAAGAAATGTTTTAACTATACTTATTTTCTGCTTTCCATTTACCAGTTACAATATTTACAAAACGCTAAAGTCTCCTTTAAAAAATAATCTTTCACATTCCCCCACCCTACATCAACCTACAGTCAAAGGTTTTCCTTCCACCTTATTTCTGACCTGGCTGGGAAGCAGGTCAGACAAGGTTTCAGACATTTCAGACATTTCAGACAAGGTTTTATATGTTTTAGTTGTGATTCTTGATTTTTTTTATTTTTAAAAGTTTAATATTTTTATTTATTTCTTTTTTTAAACTCATTTTTATTTTTTTAATTAATTAATTAATTAATTTTTATTAAGTCATGTATATAGATAGATAGATCATGAACACATTTATGCCTTTGTGTGGCATTCAATGTTTTGATTATTTGTACAAATGAGAGTGCTTACATCCTACTAATTAGCATAGCTTTCACCTTATTTACTTAATAGCAGTATTAAGGCATTTGTGTTCAATACTTAATAGATTTGACTCGTACCCTTGCAATATGCTCCATAGGTGTGGTCCCACCATTAACTCTCCCTCTATCAAAGCATGCCCCTCCTTTGCCATCCTCCTCCCCTTCCCTCCTTCATCTAGGGCTATAGTTGTGATTCACATCTCATATGAAAGTGTGAGTAAATATAAATTGGCTTTACAGTAGTACTGAGTACATTGGATATTTTTTTCCATTCCTGAGATACTTTACTAGGAAGAATATGTTCTGAACCAGGCAAGGTTGCCCATTGTCTCCATTGCTATTTAACATTGTAATGGAAGTTTTAGCTATCGCAATTAGGGAAGAAAAGGTGATTAAGGGCATCCATATAGGATCAGAAGAGATTAAACTTTCACTTTTTGCAGCTGATATGATTGTATATCTGGAAAACACCAGGGATTCAACTATAAACCTCTTAGAAGTGATCAGGAATACAGTAGTGTCCCAGGTTACAAAATCAACACTCATAAATCTGTAGCCTTTATATATACCAATAGCAGCTAAACTGAAAAAAACAGTCAAGGACTCTATTCCATTCAAAGTAGTGCCAAAGAAGATGAAATATTTTGGAGTTTACCTAACAAAGGATGTGAAAGACCTCTATAAAGAGAACTATGAAACTCTAAGAAAAGAAACAGCTGAAAATGTTAATAAATGGAACTCGCAAGCTGATCTGGACCCTCAAAGTGCAGGAGCCCATAGCAGGGAACTCCTCTGCCCCCACCTGTGGGATGCCCATGGCTCTAGCAAGCAGTTCTGGGCCCACCCAACATGGGTGTCTGAAGCGGGGAACTCCTCCGCTGGCCCATGTGGGGTGCATGTGTCTCTAGCAAGCAGTTTTGGGCCTGCCCAGAATGGAGGACTCCTCCACCATTGCCTACAGGATGCCCGTGGCACTAGCAAGCTGTTCTGGGCCCACCCAGAATGGGAGCCTATAGTGGGGATCCCCTCTGCTGCCCAAGGGGTCCACAACTCCAGCAAGCAGTTCTGGGCGAGCCCAGAGTGGGGGACTCCTCCACTGCCACCTGTGGGGTGCGCGTGGCTCTAGCAAGTAGTTCGGTGTCTGCCCGGAGCTGGGGGCTCCTCTGTGGCCACCTGCTGCCCGTGGGAGGCCTCTGGCTCTAGCAGTAGTTCTGGGGCCTGCTCTGTACCTATATTTTGTGTTCTTAATTCCTCTTCCTTGTTACAGCTTGCCTAGCTTTTTTCTGGGCTCATCTCCCCATCTTTGGCTTCATAGATTCTGATTCTGTCCAGTTTTTCTTTCCTTTGCTCAGAAGCTTCTGACAAGGGCTGCTACCAGTCGGCCATCTTCCCAGAATCCCCGATTGAAATTATTGATAAGCCTGGTAAAATTTTGGGTATTGAGTTGTTTGAAAGTCCAGTGGACATTTTTAATCTTTCTGCCACTGTGGAAGTTGGAGTTTGATCAAAAGTTTCTGAGTGAGTACTCATTTTTGTACTTTACTTTTGACTTTACTTTTGTAAACTCACATTACTTTTGTAGTGGGGGATTACACTGGTCATTATGGAGGATAGGTCTGAGAATATCCTGAAGAGCTGGTTTAGTTATGGCAAATTTTTTCAACATGTGAATGTCATTAAAGTATTTAATTTCTCCATCATAAATGAAACTCAGTTAAGCTGGATACAGGATCCTGGGTTGAAAGTTATTTTGTCTTAGGAGATTAAAAGTCAGTGACCACCCTCTTCTAGCCTGAAAGGTTTTGGCAGGGAGATCAGTAGTCATTCTAATATTCTTTCCCTTATAGGTTATGGTTTTCTTACATCTAGCTGCTTTTTGGATTTTCTCTTTCATGTTGACTTTAGTGAAGTTAATTATGATGTTAATTATTATTCAGGTTGAGTCATGCTGGGGTTCTGAAGTTGTCTGCTATCTGAATTTCAGGATCTTTTTGCATAACTGGAAAGTTTTTTTTTCATAATTTCATGAAG